>NC_055957.1:7277214-7279714 GCF_018492685.1 Alosa sapidissima | reverse complement strand
TATGAATATAGAGAATTACTAAAGGGACAGAGATGGAGGGAGCGAGGCTGAGGAGATGGAGGAGAAAAGAGAAAAAGAGGAGGAGATGGAGGAGAGAGAGAAAGAGGAGGAGATGGAGGAGAAAGAGAGAGAAAGAGGAGGAGATGGAGGAGAGAGAGAAAGAGGAGATGGAGGAGAGAGAGAAAGAGGAGGAGATGGAGGAGAGCGAGAAAGAGGAGATGGAGGAGAGAGAGAAAGAGGAGGAGATGGAGGGAGCGAGGCTGAGGAGGAGATGGAGGAGAAGAGAGAAAAAGAGGAGGAGATGGAGGAGAGAGAGAAAGGAGGAGATGGAGGAGAAAGAGAGAGAAAGAGGAGGAGATGGAGGAGAAAGAGAAAGAGGAGGAGATGGAGGAGAAAGAGAGAGAAAGAGGAGGAAATGGAGGAGAAAGAGAGAGAAAGAGGAGGAAATGGAGGAGAAAGAGAAAGAGGAGGAGATGGAGGAGAAGAGAGAGAATGAGGAGATGGAGGAGAAAAGAGAAAGAGAGGAGGAGATGACAACAAAGTTATCAGGAGGCCTTTTAGTGGCAGTGCTCTGATGTAGAGTTTGTGATGCTGAACGTAACGCTCTGATGTAGAGTTTGTGATGCTGAACGTAACGCTCTGATGTAGAGTTTGTGATGCTGAACGTAACGCTCTGATGTAGAGTGTTTGATGCTGAACGTAACACTCTGATGTAGAGTTTGTGATGCTGAATTTAACTGCAACTGTAACTGTGTTTCTTTGTGTGTTGATCAGGTGACTGCGACTTTGAGCGGCCTTACTCCTCCTGTGGCTACAGTCAGGGACGGGACGATGACCTGGACTGGGAGCAGGCCAACACCCTGGACAAGCCACCCACAGACCAGTGGATGCCCAAAGGTGAGTCTGCTTGTGTGTGTGTGTGTGTGTGTGTGTGTGTGTGTGTGTGTGTGTGTGTGTGTGTGACCAGTGGATGCCCACAGGTGAGTCTGACCTCTGACCTTCCAACATTTTGTCACAACTTTCCTATATTATTTGCTACTGAAGTGCATTCTTTCAGCACAAAGTGATTTCGGCATGTGGTTATTTCTCTGGTGACACATCACAGTTGATATGCCTAGCTTATGTTAATTTGACAATATGATTTCCACGTTTTGGGAAATTATAATAAATGTGCGTTTTTGTGTGTCAAACTATATAAAATATAGTTTTATGTATATATGTTTCTTGTAGTTTGGCAGTCATCCTTTTTGCAAGCACAGAATAAGGCTAACTAGCATGCTAGCTTTCGAAGCCAGTAACATAGGCAAAACATTAGCTAACCCACTGGCTAAACAGCTGACTACTTGAATTACTTGGCTTACCAACATAAACTGAGGAATCAGCAACTTTTCACGATCACTTTTAACTCACTTTTAACCCAGATGTAGTATACTAAAGGCTTTTTCAGAAAAGATAAATGTAAATGCACAAAGCCATAAGTAACACTTTAAATGCCGCGCTGTTTTCAGAAGTGCCAGCAATCTAGATCATTGTTGACGATTTTTGTAGAGCCACAGCGTATTCTATGTTATAGCTAGGGACACATACTATGGCTCGTTTGAAAGGTGAGACTTTAAGCTCTCAGTGGGTACAAACTGTTTATTTCTACATGCCTCTGTTTCTGAGAAATCCCAAACTAAACAGTGGATAGTTTCCATCAATTTTATTTTTCTAGAAATGGAGATATAGCGTCTTTTATGAAATATGCACTGTTTGAGCCTGTCACTCTTCAGACACTTACATTTCTGAAGAAATGTAGAAAGGTGGACTCATCCAGCGAAAACGCACCTGCTGCAATATCTTTTTCTTTAACTTTTTCATTTTCCACTTCAGCACCTGAGAAAATAAATGGCCTGGTTTTGACCTGACGTGCATGCGTCACTGATTCGTCCCAAAGCGGCAACCATCAAAAGCCGAGTTATGATAAAATGTCCAGATAAAATGTCATAGAGTTCCCAAAATCGTACATAAGGTGTGTTAGAGTGTCTATTTAAAAAAAACAAAAAAAAAAACAATATTGCGTTTTTGGCCCTCCGCGCATGGGAACAACAAACGCAATATTGCGTTTTTGGCACTTAAAGTGTTTTAATCTCCGTAGTTCCATCAGTCAACTAATAAGCAACTCTGTGACAGTTCATTCAGAACTTCAAATGATATGCAAGTACAATATATTCAGAAGCTGTAACTTCTTCATAGATGTGGAAATGTTCAAATGTAATTGATATTCTAGAGAACACGTCACAATAGCAAATTCCCCAAAACTGTGGAGTAAGTGCTGTTTGCACCAGTATTTGTCCTCTCTGCATTCAGCAGCCAGCACAGCCAGGGGAATGGAGACTTGAGTAGGGGAGTTAATGCCTTTTCAGTACGCTGTCTTCCTGCATTTCCACTTGTTTGCCGGCCTCATGTTCAGTTGGTGGCTTTTGATGTGATTAGAAATGTGTAGATATCACTACTGCAT
>NC_055957.1:7257214-7274714 GCF_018492685.1 Alosa sapidissima | reverse complement strand
TTGAATGTCTTTTACTGTACCTTGCACATAAAGGCTACACATTTCCACAGCACCAGAATCCGACCGAATGCCTCCCTCAACCCCCTCCATAAATGGCCTTCCACTATTATTTGCGATGGCCAACTCCTCTGCTACTGTAAAACACTCTGGTGCCTTTCCTCCTACAGCAGTGTTCAAAGACACCTTTTTCTTGTTCGCTGTAAAACAGAGGCCAAGTAAAGGCTATAAGCATACTAGTCCTACATGTTTTCATAATTAAGAAATATTAATGCAAGCTATAACTATATAAACCTACTATTCTGAATAATGTTTTTGTGTTTCATTTTCACCTGCTGCCATGTGCGTTTGGCAATGGTGTTGCATCTGAAATGTTCACATGATTAGGCATACACTAAATCAGTCAATGGGGGCTACTTAAACATTCAATTATCCTTATTACTGTAATATATATGCCCACTTCTGAATTATGTTGCATCTGTAAGCCTTTCTTTGAACTCAAAATAGGCAATTTAATTATTTCAACTCATTTCAGACATTCCGCAAGCTATTAATCCTCCGTAACACATTTGAAGAACATGTGGAAATAAAACTTTACTTTTAGGCATTTAGGCTACCCAATCTGCAATACGTTGCCAACAGCCTTGTCTTGCTTTGTTTGCTGCCGATGTATATTTGATTTTTGTCGTAGAGTGAGTTTTAATTCCTCGTAACTTGTCACAATAATTGTGCATTCCTCGTCCGTAAAATAAGGTGATCGCGTCATCATTGAAAGTGGTGACTTGTGCTGCAACCCGCCCCTTTTATGTGAACGCGCACAAACTCCAATTACAGTAGGTTAACCCCGGTTCAACAAATCAACTTCTTAATCAGCGCCGTAGTACCGATTAACACCACTTATGATAACCAGGTTTTGTCAACCCCGGTTTAACAAAGTAACCCTGGGTTATATCTGTGTAGGTTAAGCTCCCTTCGTAGTACAGGCCCCAGGAGTTGCACAAGCACACACACTCAAAATACACACAGCAACAGTGAACTGCCATACACAGACCATAACACAACACCCCTCACAAATCAGTCTTACCACACAACCCCAGACCCATTACAACATGTTTACATGCATTTAACACAAGTTACACAACTTCAGGTTGTTTAGTTGAAAACCAGACGTTAACTATAAAGGCTTTACTTCCAGTTTTTACACTTAAATGTAAGGAAAAACTGTCAGGTATTCCAGTCAGTAAAACAAAATGTATCATTGGATTATCAAATCTCATCATCAGATGTATTACACAGTAACTGCGTTAGGCTGTAAATGCAATAGACTGCTTCTGTGTAAGACTCTATCACAGGCCCTTTCCATCAGAACTGCCATGCGACTCAGAGCTCCCTTTGAGTCATAGCTGACCAGGCCTGCAGCTCATCACTGGGAGCAGTTACCGTGGAGATGGGACCGGCTCTTCTGGTCAGGCTCTACAGCAGAACCCTCTCCGCTGACGCACTCGTTCAACACTTAGTCACCCTGATCGGAAAAGGAGCAATCCAGGCAGTCCAAGGAGGAAGAGGAAAGAGTAGATTAGAAAGCCTTTATTATAATGGCTACATTGATTAGAAAGCCTTTATTATAATGGCTACATTAATTAAAAAGCCAACTTGTTTCGACCAACAACCTTGTCTTCAGGGGTTTACATTCAGCTATTTACAATCACCATCCTGACTCTCCTGCTGGTGAGCGCCAAGAGGCGATATGTGTGCGCGCGTTAAAGAGGCGGAGTGTGTGCGTTAAAGAGGCGAAGGTCTGCTCCAGAGATGGCTGCTGAGAGTCGAGGCACGTTTCAGCCTCTGATTCTCCTGCAGAGTGGAGCTAAATCAATTTGTGAGGTGGAAGTTATCTGGGCTTAAAGAGGCTCTCTGTTGAGCTTTTGCCTCCTCTTGAGCTGTGCTCATACACTGACTAGAGCAGCAAGCACACAGAGAATATACCCTTCGCTGAGCCATGACAAGCACCCAGAGAATATATCTTCCGCTGAGCCATGACAAGCACACAGAGAATATACCTTCCGCTGAGAATATACCTTCCGCTGAGAATATACCTTCCGCTGAGCCATGACAAGCACCCAGCCTCATCTGCAGCTCATAAACAAGCACAAAGGCACGTCATCCACACACACACGCATGGGCTTAGAGCACTGTCTCATGCACACACACACGCATGGGCTTAGAACACTGTCTCCACACACACACGCATGGGCTTAGAACACTGTCTCATGCACACACACAAGCATGGGCTACACTGTCTCATCCACACACACAAGCATGGGCTTAGAACACTGTCAACATCCACACACACGCATAGGCTTAGAACACTGTCAACAGGCTCTGTTTAACCAGCACTCTACATTTAGCACTCTACGGTACAAGAGAGTGGGGAAGGTTTAATGCCTTGTGTTAGAACACAAATGCACACACACACGCACACACAATGGCCCTTACAGCAGGATGTCTGTGCAGGGAGTTTGGGTGTCAGTCATATCAGACTCAGCTGCTGTAGCCCTGAGATGTATCCGATAACAGCTGCTGCTCTGGGTGTGTAGGCTGTTTAGTTATGTGATGTGTGGTGGTTTATTTCTGTGTGTGTGTGTGTGTGTGTGTGTGGGTGTGGGTGTGGGTGTGGATGCTGTTTAGTTATGTGATGTATGGTAGTTATGAACAAACACATACACGTATATAAAAAGTAGGAGCCCTTTGAGCCCATGTGTGGTGGTTTATTTCAAACTGAATTCACGTCTTGTTATGTGGGCTTGGTGCAGGGACAGACTGAAATAGCTCTTTTAGTAAACTGTTAGCATGCTGCAAGGGCGCCGCCATGCTCAGCTTATTTTTATAGAGAGGCCTACTTTGGGTCCTGAACACAAACATTTTGTCCTCATGCTGAAAATGCTGAAATGTTCTCAAGAGGTGGATCTTTAAAAGCCCCCAAAGAATGATATCGCACACACACACACACACACACACACACACTTTCTTTAAAAAGGGGTCTTTAAAATCCCCCAAAGAATATCTTTAAGCTTCCATCTGTAGTAATTTACTTCCCCATCAGCTCTTGCCATCGAGACACTGTCACCATGTTAGTTATTCATTTGTTTGTTTATCTTTTAAATGTATTAGTACATCCTGTGTTTTGATTCATATTTGGTTACAGCGGTCGTAGCCTGAAGACCGTCTAGCCCCCGTGTCCCCCAGAGAGTGGCGGCTCTGTCGTACCGGTCCGTTGTGTGAGCAGAGTGGACATCATCTAACATAATCTCACTGCCCATGTTCAATTATTATTATTATTGGAGTGATCAGCTTGAGTGGAGGAAAACTCAGAGGGCATATCTTTGTGGTGTTTTTATTATGTTCGAAGTATTCATTCTTATTTGGTGTTTCTGTGTGCCTTGTGTGTCTCTTAAAGAGCAACTTGCAAGTTAATTGTATAACGTAATTTATACAGAATCCTGCATTCATGTATTAAGCATTGTATTCTAAAAAATATCTGGTCCTTTAATCGACATTTGCTGTGTTCTAAGAGTTATCTGGTCCTTTAGTCGACATTTGCTGTGTTCTAAGAGTTATCTGGTCCTTTAGTCGACATTTGCTGTGTGCTCTCTGCATAGTGCCCGTAGCCTCTGCTGCTGGGAGGAGGTTTAGTGGTGGCAAGGACACACAGACACAAGCACCTTATTTACGCAAGAAGGGTCCGGCTGAAGGACACCAGCAATCAAATCAAAATTTAAATTGCATCATGCAAGACGAGACATCCTGCAGGTGTGAATGTGTGTGTGTCTGCGCCTACATTAAAATTGGTTAATTGGGCTCGGGGCGTTGGCAAGGTTGCATGTGTTGTGCCTATGACATAGTAAAAACCTTGTGGGTAAGGACACATGCAAGATTACATATTTCCTCAGAATAGATCTGTACGGTATGTGTGTGTGTGTGTGCTGTGTGTGTGCTGTGTGTGTGTGTGTGTGTGTGTGTGTGTGTGTGTGTGTGTGTGTGTGTGTGTGTGTGTGTGTGTGTGTGTGTGTGTGTGGAGTGATTCTCCTGCGTTGCGTTGTGCTGTTCCTGTGGCATTCCCAAATAAACAGGCTTATGTTGAGGAGGCGCTCTGGGCTTCATTTACTAATGCGTGCCGCCAGTAAAGCAATTTCACCCTCACACAGATTAGGCCTAAGAGTGGGAGCAGGGGAGCAGTCACACTAATGATATCATGAAATGTTCAACTTGTGCTGTTCTCTGGCCAAGTCCCCTCCAGCACCACACACACACACACATGCACACACACACACACACACACACACACACACACACACACACACACACACACACACACACACACATCAACAACACCCCCCCCCCCCCCCCCCCACACCCTTCTGTATCTCTCCTTTTGGTTTCATCTTCATCCAGGATTCGTGGTTAAGTGTGTTACTTTGCATTTGACAAGTCAGGGCTGTTAATTCCATAGCAGAGCACGGCTCAAGGCTATTCTCTTGTATCTTTTCATCATCTCGGCTGCTCAGAAATTCAAGCCGAGAAAGACCCTCGTATTTTCCACCCTCATATTTTCCACCCCTTTCTCTCGGCTCCTGTTTTGCATCACGCCGTCCGCCTCCTTCTCTTTCTTCTCCATCATCCTGTCTTCTTCTCTTTCTTCTGTATTATTCTGTCTTCTTCTATTTCTTCTCCATCATCCTGTCTTCTTCTCTTTCTTCTGTATTATTCTGTCTTCTTCTATTTCTTCTCCATCATCCTGTCTTCTTCTCTTTCTTCATTGTCTCGTCTCCTTTGTTCTCGTACTACTTGTGTTAGATGGATTTGGGCACACTTTCTGAAGCACAGCGTTTTTTAAGAAAGAGCTATGTTTCCTCTTTATTACTGTCTTTTGTCTCTCTCTCTCTTTTTTCTTTCTTTCTTTCTTTGTCTTTCTTTCTTTCTTTCTTTCTTTCTGTCGTTCTCTCCATTTCTCTGTCTCTCTGATGTCTTGTCATCGCTGCATTTGGCGGTTCCCCATCCCTGACCCTGCCCTCTAAGGCTTTTATTAGCAAGAGAGTGCCAGGGGCTCGAGGAGAGTGGTGTATGTGTGTGTGTGTGTGTGTGTGTGTGTGTGTGTGTGTGTGTGTGTGTGTCTGGCTGTGAGTGTGTGTGTGTGAGTTTGTGTCTGGCTGTGAGTGTGTGTGAGTGTGTGTGTGTGTGTGTGTGTGTGTGTGTGTGTGTGTGTGAGGAGCATTTCCTCTCTGGTCTCCATTCACATTTCTGCCACATAATGATTTTCCAGCAGGTTCAGGACCCCTGAATGAGAGAGACATAACGAGGAGCCGTCATTACTGCAAATTATCCTCTCCGCCTCAAATTGCCACCCCCAACCCACCCCAGACACACACACATACACACACACACACACTCACAACCAGACACACACACACACACACACACACACACACATGCATACATATAAGTGTGCCTGGCCCCGACCTTTTTGAGTGTGAGTGGCAGCCACCTCTCTGACTGCAATGGGTGGTAGAGGTGCGCTCCTCTCTGAACTGCCGAAAATGTGTGTCTGTGTGTGTGTGTGTGTGTGTGTGTGTGTGTGCGACTGTGCGTGTGTGTGCAGTGTATGTGTGTTTGTGTGTGTGTGTGTATGTGGACTATGCCGTCTTAAGCATGTAAACTCCCTCTCATTAAATCTGTATATAAATGCAGCTACTGTATTATATATATATATATGTTCCTTATATCATGACCCATTGAGTGTCCCAGTAACGCCACTTCCATTTGCCTCCATGGGACCTATCTTTCAAAAAATTTGAACACCAGTCTATGGCGAAAAATAAATTATTTTCTGGTCCCGGTTGACTTGTGCTTTGAATTACCCATATGATGTTTGTCAATTTTAAAGACAATTTCTCATGTAAAGACATTTGCAGTTTGTTTCGTAACTATTGAATCACAACATTGTGAAAGATCGTAATTCCAACGACTACAAACCCATCAGTCGTGCTAGTGATGTTAGCTCATTCACAGCCACACTAGATTATACAAGCATACCAGCAACAGGTCTTAATTGGGCTTTCCTTGCCTATGAAAATACCACGAGTCAGAGGATTAAACACATCAGGTAAGTTGTATTCGTCCATAGACTGTACATTAGATACTGTTAAGTGACATAGCAGGCAGCAAGATGCAACCGTTAACTAGCATAACAGCTAATCTTATCGTTGAATTACGTTGGTGACGTACATCGTTCGAGACAAGATGTAGTCCACTGAGCGGATTCGCACAAAACCAACATAACTTTTGAAGTCTATCGAACAACAGTACTTTCTTGACGTGAAAAATTATCTTTTAAATTCACACACATCATACGTGAAATTCGTGGCCCAATTCAAACTGGACCAAAAAATAATTGTTATCTCTCCATTAACTCCCGTTCATATTTTTTTGAAATATAGGTCCCTTGTAGCGGAAGTAAAACGGAAGTCACTGGGACACTCTATTGGCATTACTTTTGAAATGCTGCTATTCAGTAGCCTAGAAATCTAGACGCACCCTAGCGGCGGCAAATTAATTTGCTCAGCCTGTACGTCTAGTATCAAACCATAGGGATTTCTATTGGCTGACGCCATGGACGTCATCCAATCACAGCGCTCTATTTTGTTAGAGTCTTAAGACGGGCTTAACAGTCCTGCGACGGTGAACAACAAGGAAGGTGGCTATGGCGAACGAAGAGCGGTTGTTTGAATCGGCGTTGGCGTCAACTTTGGAGGAGTTGGACTTGTGCTTTTCTTTGAAAGTTGAGCAACACAATGCACTTAAGTCATTCCTTTCGAAGAAGGATGTATTTGCCGTTTTGCCGACCGGATACGGATATGGTCGTAGCGCTGGCCTATTGCATGCCTAGGCAGTTTGAAAGACAATTCTCTGCCCGCCCCTTGGATTAAGCGAGGTGAATGGTTCGATTCCAGACTATATATATTTCAATGATATAGGATGGCCCGCCAGGCTAGATATTCAGCACAATATCAGTGTTTCTTGATGACAGGACAGGAGGTGCGTAAACGACATTTATGTTTAGCCTCCACTACAGCTCTGCCCACGTCAGCCGAGCGGTCATCATCCTCACTGGAGTCTGGTGATTATCCAGACACAGGTGTGTATGTGTGTGTGTGTGTGTCTGTGTGTGTGTGAGTGTACTGTGGGCTCATTATCCAGACACAGGTGTGTGTCCGTGTGTGTGTGTGTGTGTGTGTGTGTGTGTGTGTACTGTGGGCTGATTATCCAGACACAGGTGTGTGTGTGTGTACTGTGGGCTGATTATCCAGACACAGGTGTGTGTGTGTGTGTGTGTGTGTGTGTCTGTGTCTGTGTGTGTGTGTGTGTGTGTGTGTGTGTGTGTGTGTCTGTACTGTGGGCTGATTATCCAGACACATGTGGTGCCCATCTCTTCTCTCTCTGCTGCTTGGCTGCTCAGAGCCTCCATTAGTTTTCATCTGAGCCATTTAGCTGCTGGTGTTTCACCCCCTGCATCTGAACATGCCAATGACTCTACTGAGAGCTAACGGCGCTACTGCAGCACTACTGAACAGCTAACGCTAGTAGAGTTGCAGCGCTACTGAGAGCTAACAGCGCTACTGCAGCGCTACTGAGAGCTAACACTAGTAGAGTTGCCGCGCTACTGAGAGCTAACGGCGCTACTGCAGCGCTACCAATGTCTTCTTCTCTTCACCATTAAAGTGTCTCCTTGTCTCTTCCTGTCTCTTCCTGTCTCCTAGTCTCTTCCTGCAGTCTGAGCGCAGCTTAAGACAGTCGTAGTCTGTAAGTGAGGTTTGGTATGTGAATGTGAAGCTTCCTTAACCTGAAGAGCTTGTGTTTGACATGAATGTGTTGGGTTAAGGGTTGTCCTAGCCGTTTAGTCTGGTTATTATTCCTGAACGATGAAGAGTGTAGAGGGCTTTTAATAATGCACACACACACACACACACTCCCATTTCCTCTCCATCAGTCATGCCCACATGCACGCACCTCCCCAACCATTTACCGTCATGCCCACAATCACAGCTGCACTCTTTCCCTCCTTCGCCACACACACACATGCACACACACACACACACACACACACACACACACACACACACACACGCACACACACGCACACACACACACACACACGCACATGCACACACACACACACACACACACACACGCACACACACACACGCACACACACACACACACGCACACACAGACACACTCTAATGCACAGATTCCAACGACTGCTTTTTCTCACCTTGGCCTTTTGGTTGTAAGGCACCTATAACACACACACACACACAGATTCTGTACTCTGTCATCTCCTTCATAAGGCACCTATAACACACACACACACAAACAGATTCTGTACTCTGTCATCTCCTTCATAAGGCACCTATAACACACACACACTCACAGATTCTGTACTCTGTCATCTCCTTTATAAGGCACCTATAACACACACACACACACACAGATTCTGTACTCTGTCACCTCCTCCATAACTGCATCACCTCTTTGTGTTTCCTGGGAGACGTCATGTCTTGTCCAATCAGCTGTGGGCAGCACTTGTGTTATTATTGTTAATTCATTAGTTATAATAAATTCAGCAGTCTGGCTGGCATGCTGCTCACTCATGTCTGTAAGTGGAGGTGAAGGTGGCCCAGATTGGACTAATAATAACCCTGTTGGGATGGCCGCTAACACAAGCTGTACTTTGTCAAGGGAGAGAGAGATAGAGAGAGAGATTAAGACAGAGAGGGAGAGAATTTTTTATTTATCATTTTATGAGAGAATGATGTTTTGTTATCTTTCTTTACACACTACTACATACATGTATGCTTTGGCAATACAAATTGTATTTTTTTGTCATGCAAATAAAGTTCAATTGAATTGAATTGAAAATTGATAGAGAGAGAGTCACCCCAGATATGTGTGTGTGAGTGTGTGTGTAGTCAGACACCCCAGAGATGTGTGTATCCAGCGGAGTGTGTAAAGACTAATGTCATCCTGCTCCCCCTGTTCTGCTCTGTCAGAGGGACACAGATTAGTGCTGCTGGGCTTTGAAGTCAGAGAGGCGATTTGCTGCTTATCAACAAGCCTGCGACTCCTGCCTGCCTCCACACACACACCAAACACCTGACACACAACAGCAAATAGAATGTACGGCACATGGTTGATTACGCCAGCTGTACCCTTTCCTCTGGGGTATTTGCAGTGTCGCTCCAGATGCTGCCATTCTTATTAGCTGGAAAAAGATGGCGTTTAAGGAAAAAGATGGCGTTTAAGGAGGGGGACATGGCAGAGCTGAGGCGAGTACAGGGGGAACTCAAGATTAAGCTGAAAGAGGCTAAGGAGGACTACAGAAGGAAGATGGAACAGAAGCTGCCAGATAACAACATGAAGGAGGTGTGGGACTGTATGAAATCTATCACTGGCCTTAAGAAGAGCAGCAGCTCTGTGGAGGGAGACCTGGACAGGGCGAACCAGCTGAACCACTTTTACAACAGGTTCGATTGCCCATCCCCCACCCCACCTCATTACCAGTGCAACACTCACCCCCACCATCACTGGATATTGCACCCTTCCCCCACATGGCGACCACGAACAACGAGGTGACAACGACCTCAGTCAACAGCCATCAGACACACAGACCCCAGATGCCAAGGCTACTCAAGGCCTGTGCTGCTGAACTGGGGGAGCCACTGAAGCACATCTTCAACTGGAGTCTACGTCTCGGACAAGTTCCAACACTGTGGAAGACATCATGTCTCACCCCCGTTCCCAAGAAACCACACCCCAGCGAGCTTAATGACTTCAGGCCTGTCGCTCTAACATTACATGTGATGAAAACAATGGAGCGGCTGGTCTTAGGTATGCTCAGACCCCAGGTACGCCATGCACTAGACCCGCTACAGTTTGCATACCAGGAGAAAGTGGGCATGGACGATGCCATCACTTATCTTCTACACAGGACACATTCTCACCTAGACAAGGGGAAAAGTGCTGTGAGAATCATGTTCTTTGATTTCTCAAGTGCTTTTAACACCATCCAACCCCTCAGACTGGGAGACAAGCTCTTGCAGATGGGTGTAGATGCTCACCTGGTAACCTGGATTACAGATTACCTGACCGAGCGACCACAGTTCGTCAGACTGAAGAGCTGTCTCTCTGACACTGTGATCAGCAGCACCGGAGCTCCACAGGGAACTGTGCTCTCTCCAGTCCTGTTCACCCTGTACACATCTGACTTCTGCTACAACACCGAGTCGTGCCACATGCAGAAGTTCTCCGATGATACTGCAATTGTGGGGTGTATCAGGGACAAACAAGAGGAGGAGTACAGGAGCCTGGTGGAGGACTTTGTGCAATGGTGCAAACTCAACCACATTCAACTCAACACTTCAAAGACCAAGGAGATGGTGGTGGATTTCCGCAGGTCTAAGCCCGCTCTGCTACCAGTCCACATTGATGGGGTCAATGTCAAGGTGGTAAGCACCTACAAGTATCTGGGTCTCCACCTGGACATAAACTGGACTGGTCAGCCAACACTGATGCACTCTACAAGAAAGGACAGAGCAGGCTGTACTTCCTGAGGAGGCTGCGGTCCTTCAATGTGTGCAGCAAGCTCCTCAGGATGTTCTATCAGTCTGTTGTGGCCAGCGCCCTCTTCTATGCAGTGGTATGCTGGGGAGGAAGCACAAAGAAGAAGGATGCTGGGCGACTTGACAGGCTGGTAAGGAAGGCTGGCTCTGTAGTGGGAGCTGAACTGGAGTGCATCACTTCAGTATCTGACAAAAGGACCCTACACAAACTGATCAACATCTTGGACAATGAATGTCATCCGCTCTACAGCACTATCAAAAACCAAAAGAGCTTGATCAGCTGGAGACTTCGCTCACTGCCATGCACAACTGAAAGGCTGAGGAAGTCATTTGTTCCTAGGGCCATTGAACTGTTCAATGCCTCACTAAAGGGAAGAGGAGAGATAGACTTCTCTGCTTAGCCTGTCTGCCTCTCCACCCTCTCCATGTCCATGTTTTTTGAGTACTGACTGCCCACTACTGCTTACTACTGTTTTACTACTGTTTTACTATTGTACACAGCCTAATGTGTTCACTACTGTTTTACTGCTACACTGTTTTTCATGCTATATTAGCACACATGATCAATGGCTGCGGTCAGGCTTCTGATACAATACTGAATGAATGAATGGCTATAACCCTATTACCTCAACCTGTTCTTGCACTGAAATAGTTTTTTATTTTACCTTGTCTACATTATACTTTACTCTCCTATTTGTCTATATTATTTATGCTGGTCTCTAGACCTTACTCTTGCACTGTTACACTGTTGGACTACTGTTGGACTACTTTTTGCACCTTCACCATGACGCTCACTCTCTTGAGCACCTTGCCAGGCACACATAACTAAGGACTATGGTTGGACTACTGTTTGCACCTTCACCATGACACTCACTCCCTTTAGCACCTCACCAGTCCCGGCCCGGTCTTATGCTTGATCACCCTCAAGCACATTGGACTTTCTTAATTTAACTTATATAGTGTATTTAGTTTTGTTAGTTTTCTTATCTGTCTTATCTTCTACTGTCTTTATTGTACAGTGGAGTTTAGTTATATGTTTATACTTATACTTATGTTTACCATTTCTGCTGTAAGTGCATGTTGTGTGTTATGTCTGTATGCTACTGAGACCCTTGAATTTCCCCTTGAGGATCAATAAAGTATCTATCTATCCATCTATCTATCTGATAGCAATCAGATTGACCTTTATGACATCACATGACTTGTTGTGTGTGTTAGGTTTCCCCAAAGCTCTCTCTCTGTCTTTCTCTCCTTTTTCTCTCTCTTTCTCTGTCTCTCTCTCTGTCTCTCTCTCTCATCCTCTTTTCTCTCTCTCTTTCTCTGTCTCTCTCTCTGTCTCTCTCTCTCTCTCATCCTCTTTTTCTCTCTCTTTCATTATAGTCAGGAATGCAGCAGGGATGATGACATGTCTGAACTCAACTCAGTTGAAATGTGAAGTTTGTGTTGTGATGTTTGTGTTGTGATGTTTGTGTTGTGAAGTTTGTGTTGTGATGTTTGTGTTGTGATTGTGTTGTGAAGTTTGTCCCTCTGCTGCTCTGAAAGGGAGCATGGTCACTATAATCCCTGTAAGCTAAGAAGCAAGCCTGCTAACGTGTGTGAATGGTGAACACTTCCTCTTGTGGTGATGAATTAATCTAGTCCAGACCACCGTCTGTAACAGACATATCGACCAGCCCAGATGTGAACAAACTGGCTCCCCAAACCCATCACTTGAAACGCTGTTTCCATGTCTCTCTCCTTGCATCTTTCTCACGTCTTCCTTTCTTCTGCTGTCTCTTTTTTATTCTCTCTCTCTCTCTCTCTCTCCCCCTTCTCTCTCTCTCTGTCTCTCTTCTCTCCTCCTCTCGGCAGACTCTGCCTTCATGATGGTGAACACATCGGGGCGTTTTGGGGGCCAGAAGGCTTTGCTGCTCTCTCCGCAGCTGAAGGAGAACGACACCCACTGCGTGCTCTTCCAGTACTACGTGTCGGGTCGTGAGGGCAGCAGCCCCGGCCACCTGAACGTCTACGTGAAGGAGAACAGCAGCCCACTGGGCATGCCTGTGTGGAACACCTCTGGACCGCCCTCACACAGCTGGACACAGGTGGAGCTGGCCATCAGCATCTACTGGCCCAACTTCTACCAGGTAACACACACATTATTATACACACACACACATACTGCACACACACACACACACACACACACACACACACACACACACATACATATACATATACATATATATATATATATATATATATATATATATATATAACGGTTCATGTATTCGTATTGAACCGAAACGGTACGGGCGTCACATTTCGGTGCATGAATTTACATGGAGAATACACGGTATAAAAATACATAAAACTCGTGTGCGGATTCATTAATGTAGGCCTAATGCGGAATTACTGTTAAATACGAGAGTTACGAGAGTTCTTTAGCGACACCTAACGCTAATCTGTAGCCTCGCCTTAGCTCTGAAGCTCTGATTGGCGCCTATGTTATTTTTTTGTCAGGTCGTCGGTCAAGTCAGTCAGTCAGAGATAGCAGCACTAAGCGAGTGGTGGCGACCCACAAGAGTTAGGACCCGCTGGTCTCATTAAGATCGCAAGTTTGAGAACTTCAGTTGCAGTAGTACAGGCAAAAGAGTTGTGGATAAGACAAAACTGTGTGTTGGCGTTGTTCAGCAGTTGTTGGGTAACGTTATGTGAGTGAAAATATATCGAACATGCTACACATATTCGACGCTATCACCCAGATGATGTAGGCTACCAATCACTGAAATGAGAGAGAAAAAAACTTCCCCTGCGCTTCACAAGCCTTTGGATACACATACAAATAGGGCCAAAACCTATGGCTTAAAATGATTTCGTAATGTCAGAAAGCTATGTAAATCGCAAGGTTTATGTTAGGGTAACTTGTAACTTCTCACATGAGGAGCTGGCAGTGTTAAGTGCATAGACAGTAAAAGAAAGTGTCAACGCTAACCAGACTAATAAACAAATCATGCTATGGTGAGTTAAAGGGGTGGTTCAGGATTTTGGACATAAGACCTTATTTCCAAGTAAGCAAGTGTGATATTTATCAGTGGAGACCGTTTTCAGCACGTTTCATCCAGTCCTTCTAATTGCAGAGTTTGCAGGTGCTAGGCTAGCGCAAGTCAACGGTATGTGCTAGCCTGCCACTAAAGACAGTCTTACCCACTCCAAAGTACACCTGAGGCATATTCCAGACAATCGATGTAAATGTCTGTGTTGATAGAATAGTGTAAGAAATACAACTACCCTTGCATCGCGTTGCAATAGTTATACTTTGGTCCCTAAAGTTGTTAGTAGTCATTTTGCAACTCAGCGGCGGACTGATATTGCCAAGGCTACTACTAGGTATCCCCATTGGAGTGCGCTTTACTGTTTACTTTTCGGCGCAGTGCTACTAACCGGAGCAAGTATAATTCCGCCGCTGCTAAGAAACTAGTCCCTCAAAATGTAATGTGATCGTTGAAATGCAAGGATAGAATAACGTTAGAAATAACACTGTCAATACAGACATTTACATCGATAGTCTGGCGTTATAATTTATTTGCCTCGGGTGTACTTTGGAGTGGGTAAGACTGTCTTTAGTGGCAGGCTAGCACATCCCGTTGACTTGCGCTAGCCTAGCACCTGCGAACTCTGCAATTAGAAGGACTGGATGAAACGTGCTGAAAACGGTCTCCACTGATAAATATCACACTTGCTTACTTGGAAATAAGGTCTTATGTCCAAAATCCTGAACCACTCCTTTAACGTTGAAGGGTAAAATCACGTGACTTCTAGTTGTAGTCTGTTTATGAAATGAAAGGAGCAATTTCGTTTTTTTAAAAGAAGGCAAACTAGTGGGATATTTTCACAGTTAGTAGATTATTACTGTACACACACAGAAAAATATTGAGGCAAATTATAGACCCTTCCATATACAACTAAACACGGATGTTGAAGGTCTTGTTTAAGTGGATTTTTAAAAATCATTATTCTATGTAATTTGCACTTTCAGAATTTTTTCAGTTTTCAGTTTTATAGCTGAATGTCTTATTTTGTTTACAAGTTACAGATGGAGTCTGGGTACTTATTGTACTGTTTACATCTTACACACTTCAGGCTGTTGCAGATAGCTCAGGGGAGAGGCTGTATGACACTGGGTGGTACAGTCTGAGACATGCACAATAAAAAAAAAATGCTTTCTGCATTTTTGTTTGGCTTTTCCCTCCATTGTATCGAACTCGTACCGAACCGTGATGTCCAAACCGAGTTATAAACCGAACCGTGACTTCTGTGTACCGTTACACCCCTAATACACACACACACACATATTGCACATACTGTACACACACACACACACACACACACACAGGTGGGCACAGGCAGGGCTGGCCAGTAGCCAACTAGTCCAGTAGTCCAACTACTACAAGTAGTGCACACGTGAAGATGACACCATACACCTGCAGTGCCTAAAGTTATCTTCAAGCAACAAAAGCTAGTATGAGTAGTGAGATACACTGGACATCTCCATGATGTTCAACATGGCTGGTGTTATTTAGACATCTCCACCATGTTCAACATGGTGTTATTTAGACATCTCCAGTGTTTCCCACAGAATTGGATTCAATTTGTGGCGGTAGCTGACTTGGACAAGAGGGGGGAGGGGGGGGGGGTATTAAGATCTTGGTAGTGTATAGGTCTAATTGAGTGCCTGTCACTTTAAGACGTTCGTGAGGGAACCCTTGCAATTGTAACACAGTTAAAAGGCTGCTGTGTGGATGCAATTCATAACGTTTTCTACATAGTTAAAATAAAGGTTATACTTCTCCTTGAGACAAGCACTTTTGAATTTTGGAAAACACTTTTCCATTTACATCGGGATTTTGCAAACATTCAGTGTCAGAGTCAATAAAATAAAATGAGCCCTTCAGCGAAATTGACAAGCAGCTGTAAGTAGGCTAAGCATGCTAAATTCGACATCCAAATATTATTCTAATGTTAGCTTTGAGATAATGCTTGATTGCATAACTTAAATTAGTTTAGTCTCTTCAATGTAGCCTACTATGTTGTGATAGGACCTTAGCAGAGTTAACTTTAATGCAGCATTTCACGATGCTAAGCGGATTTAATAACAATTTAGCCAGACGTCTTCTATGCAATGCTTCTATGTGGCAACAACAATCCTTCAACAATCGTGAATATTTTGTTAAATGCACAGAGGGGCAGCGGGCTACGAGAGAGAGCTGGGCGGGGCAAGGAAAGGCTGTGTGCGTAAAAAGCGCAGCTCAATGGCAATGCAAGGATTTGATCTTATATTTAAATTAAATTAAACATAGAATATTAATGTGTGGTGGCCGATTTAGATTTTGTGGCGCCCCGCCACAGATTAGTCAATGTATGGGAAACACTTGATTTCCACCATGTTCAACATGGCTGGTGTTATTTAGACATCTCCACCATGTTCAACATGGCTGGTGTTATTTAGACATCTCCACCATGTTCAACATGGCTGGTGTTATTTTTGTCTCTTCTCGGTGACTGCTGCCTATTTTCACCTCAGCTGGACGTGAGGTACTGGGGAGGTGGCAGGACCGGGTGCCTTCACACGCGCCTGCTTATTAGGGGCCATGGCGTGCTGTGGGTGAGCTGGTACCCGGCTAATTGGCACTGAGAGAGGCCTTGACCTCACACACGGAGGTGGAGTGGCGCTGAGAGGCCGGATCAGAGGGCTCGTTATCTGACCTCACGTGGACTTGGAGGGCTTTGGTCTGGATGCATACTGTAGCTGTGCAGTATAGGGACACTTGACTGAACTGGAAGGAGAGCAACACACTCCAAATTGTTTTTTAAAGTATATTTTTGGGCTATTGTTGCAAGTCAGAGGCGTGCTCAGTCCCTTTGGAGAATTGTGAGAAAAAGATGTGTTCTGGTGGATGCTCTTTGGTTCAAGGTGCTTGTTTGTCCAAAATTAGTTGAAAAGAAAAAACTTTTCTTCACCAAGGCACTCCAAGGAGTATTTTAAAATGTCTTTATTATTATGACATGTCCACTGAGGACTTTAAAATTGCCCACGCATAGCGGCGATTGGGCCTTCTTCAGGGCATAGTGAGAATGAAGCAGTGAAGTCTTTTGTATGAACAAACAGCACACCTGTTGATTGCTTAATTGCCCACAAATAGTGACCCCTCCCCCATCACCGACTAGAGTGTAGCTACTAAGACCCGCCCCTCAAACAGATCTTAGAAAACAAACATAACAAACACAGAAATACAAAAAATGCAAATCCAGTATACTAAACATTAAAAAATACGAATTAAGTATACTAGACACAGTAGCAGTAGTTAAAACAATTGACCACATTATTACAAATTATTATATTTTTGGGCTTTTTATGCCTTTAATCAGATAGGACAGTGGAGAACGACAGGAAGTGAGTGGGAGAGAGAGTCGGGGTGGGATCCGGAAATGACCACGGGGTGGGAATCGAACCTGGGTCGCCGGCGTATGGTGCAGGTGCCCCAGCCAGTTGCGCCACAGCTGGGGCCTAATTATGATATTATGATGATATCACATGAGGGATCATGCAGCAGGTGATTTGTTTGAACATGTGCTCATTATGCAGTTAGGGAGAGATCCCATGTCATGGACTGACTTTATCATTCATTTTCTCAAGAAGAGGATAAAAAGAGATGAAAAGAAGTTTCTAGCCACAGCCGATTCTCACATGACAGCTCAAGATCTTCGCTGAGATTTTGTTATACTGCAGGGGTGCACAATTTGGTGGAAAATATCTAATTACGATTGTTTTTGACAGATATTGCGATCGT
>NC_055957.1:7247214-7252214 GCF_018492685.1 Alosa sapidissima | reverse complement strand
CATCTTCACCCTGACTGGGTGGTGCATGAGCAAATGGGGAGGGGAGTTATTTTAGTTTGCCTTGGTTCAGGATAGACACAGCAGAGGAAACAAGACTGCATACTTCACAGACTGCATATGTACTTCACAGACTGCAGATGTACTTCACAGACTGCATATGTACTTCACAGACTGCAGATGTACTTCACAGACTGTAGATGTACTTCACAGACTGCAGATGTACTTCGCAGACTGCATATGTACTTCACAGACTGCATATGTACTTACATTTTTAAGGTTTAATAGTATAGACACAATATTAGTGCATTATTTTGACATATAGATCCTATACAATAGTATAGACACAACATCAGTGAGCTTTCAGTCCACAACTCTATCCTGTGATGAAGTGGTCACACCAGCACACTATAGAAACCCTGAAGATGTTGTCATTAGTCTTGTTTTGTTGTTGTTCTCATTATTATGGTCTGTAACAGTATTGTTTTTAGTGTTCATATTGATTATAATGTTTTGTGTGCGTGTGTGTGTGTCTGTGTGTGTGTGTGTTACAGTGAGCACACCTCATTTCCAGACCATCAAAGGGGTGGAGGTGAATGCAGGGCAGACAGCGACATTTCACTGCACCGTCAACGGCATTCACAAAGACAACTTCAACCTCTGGCTACAGGTAAGGCTCACACACACGCACGCCCGCCTGCACGCACGTGTGTGTGTGTGTGTGTGTGTGTGTGTGTGTGTGTGTGTGTGTGTGTGTGTGCATCTGTTTGTGTGAGTGCGTGTGCGTGTGCGTGTTTGTTTGTGTGAGTGTGTGTGCGTGTGCGTATGTGTTTGTGTGTGTGTGTGCGTGTGCGCATCTGCTTGTGTGTGTGTGCAGGCTGGTGCAAGGCTGTTAGTCACTTTAACAAACCCATCCTCATTAGAGTTGTGGCTGCAGAAGCCAACATTAAGCTCAGTCCCCTGATGACAGACATGAAGGAAGAGCTCCAATGAACAAATGGCCCATCTGCCTTCCACAGTCTCCAGCAGCTGGGGCAGACCTGCCTTACGCGTGTGTGTGTGTGCGTGTGTGTGTGTGTGTGTGTGTGTGTGTGTGTGTCTGTGTGTGTGTTAGCGTGTGTGTGTGTGTGTGTGTGTGCGTGTCTGTGTGTGTGTGTATGTGTGTGTGTTAGCGTGTGTGTGTGTGTGTGTGTGTGTGTCTGTGTGTGTGTTAGCGTGTGTGTGTGTGTGTGCGTGTCTGTGTGTGTGTGTATGTGTGTGTTAGCGTGTGTGTGTGTGTGCGTGTCTGTGTGTGTGTGTGTGTGTGTGTGTGTGTGTGTGTGTGTCTCTGTGTGTGTGTGTGTGTGTGTGTGTGTGTGTGTGTTAGCGTGTGTGTGTGTGAGTGTCTGTGTGTGTGTGTGTGTGTGTGAGAGAGAGAGAGAGAGTGATGAAAAGAGAAGAGAAGAGGAGTTTCCAGGTGTTTTACTGTACATGGATGCTAAATCTGGCACACTTCACACACACATGCCCATGTCAAAAATCTCACTCTAACGCCCTCAAACGGACTTGTGTGTGTGTGCGTGCATGTAATTATGTGTGTGTGTGTGTGTGTGCGTGTGTATGTGCGCGTGTGTGTGTGTGTGTGTGTGTGTGTGTGTGTGTGTGCATGTAATTGTGTGTGTGTGTGTGTGTGTGTGTGTGTGTGTGTGTGCGCGCGCGTGTGTGTGTGTGAGCGTGTACTGTACGTGTGTGTGTGTGTGTGCGTGTGTGTGCGTGTAATTATGTGTGTGTGTGTGTGTGTGTGTGTGTGTGTGCAGGGCATCAATGGGCGAGAGGCCCCCATGAAGGCCACTAAGCCCTGGAACAACCGTCGCTTCATCGGGACCTTTGATGTGGAGAACACGACCAAAGGAGACTCTGGACGCTACCGCTGCATAGTGCATTCTGGGACAGGAGTGGGGGTCACCAACTACGGAGCTCTTACTATCAAACGTGAGTACACACACACACACACACACACAGGCACATGCACACACACACACACACACACACACACACACACAGACACATGCACACACACACACACACACACACACACACACACACACACACACACACACACATGCTCATCCTTGTTCCCAGACAAATGAGAACTGATGCAGTGTTAATCTGGTGTTGTTCCATTCATCTTCTTTAGTGTGTCCTGTAGTGAGTTCTGTTGTGTCTGTTTGTTGTCCTGTAGTGAGTTCTGTTGTGTCTGTTTGTTGTCCTGTAGTGAGTTCTGTTGTGTCTGTTTGTTGTCCTGTAGTGAGTTCTGTTGTGTCTGTTTGTTGTCCTGTAGTGAGTTCTGTTGTGTCTGTTTGTTGTCCTGTAGTGAGTTCTGTTGTGTCTGTTTGTTGTCCTGTAGTGAGTTCTATTGTGTCTGTTTGTTGTCCTGTAGTGAGTTCTGTTGTGTCTGTTTGTTGTCCTGTAGTGAGTTCTGTTGTGCCTGTTTGTTGTCCTGTAGTGAGTTCTATTGTGTCTGTTTGTTGTCCTGTAGTGAGTTCTGTTGTGTCTGTTTGTTGTCCTGTAGTGAGTTCTGTTGTGTCTGTTTGTTGTCCTGTAGTGAGTTCTATTGTGTCTGTTTGTTGTCCTGTAGTGAGTTCTGTTGTGTCTGTTTGTTGCTACTCCACCTTCCCATCCTGTGCAGCACATGTGTCTATTACTGTAGTTGCCCTTTCCTTCTCCTCCCCCAAATCTTTTCTCTCTCTGCACCTACCCCCCCCCCCCCCCCCATGCACACTCCTGACTCGTCCTGTCTCTTCGTCCGTGATTTAGGGGAATTTATTATGTGCATTTCTGGGGTTCGGCGACGATTGATGGCTTTATTTTGACCTGTCTGAACATCGGTCTGTCAATCACAGTGCTGGTCCTCCTTTATGGGTGGAGAAAGGAAGGCAGTTACCCAGAGGCCGTTACTCACGCTTGACCTCCCCTACAGTACACACACACACACACACACACACACACACACACACTCATGCTTGACCAACCCCTAGTGTGTCGTCGGGACACACTCTCTTGCACACCACTCACCATATTCTCACCAATGCCAAATCTCCTACTAGGGATGTAACGGTATGAAAATATAACCTCACGATTATAGTGACAAAAATTACCACGGTTTTCGGTATTATCGCAGTATTTTGTTTTTACGTTTTAAGTGTTTTAAATACTATGTTCAGATAGGCCTACACAAGCTGAAATAGTTTCAAAAATTGTTTATTATATTACAAAAATATAGGCAAAGCCTTATCAAAAGTGCAACTTTTGACCAGAGAGATTGAAACTCATTTTCACCTGCTCAAGAGGAGGGTGTTCAAAAGGCGGGGGTACAAAAATGTTACTGAATAGATGTGATTCCTTTATTCTGGTGCATTTTAAGTATTTTTGTTCACATTCATAGGCCTACATCCTGACTGCACAAACAAACCTGGCTGAGCTGAGCATTCTTAATTCGTAGCATAACGTTGCCATGGCGTTGTGTGTTGTCCCATTCACTTTTTCCTTGGTCATGTTTAATTGGCTATGTGCTTATAGCTTAACTTACCCTATCGTGACTTGGAGTTTGCTATTTCTGTTATTTGGATCCAATGAGTGAGACCCAGGAAGTGTTCAAAATAAAACTTTATGCTACGGTATTCTCCTGATAACGTGAGTGAAATGGATTTAATGTGGACGCACACATAAAAAGAGACGCAGAGTGGCTACATGATAGGCCTACAGCGCACGTTTTGCAGTGAAAATGTTCCGCCAGGTATAGCCTTATCCGAATCGTTACTGTAAATCCATCAACTGGACAACAGAATCAATAGGGTGTCATTTTTGTTTCATTGTACCAGGCCAATGTCAAAAGCAGGCTCGGATGAAGCTGGGAAGGATTAAACACTCAGTTTCCACACTGTGGTAATCAACCGTGATAATTATGAAATGAAAACGGTAATTGTTATTGCTAACATTTTTATCGCTGTTTACCGTTATACCGGTAATCGTTACATACCTATCTCCTACACACACCATCAGATTCCCACTCACACACACACCACTCACCATATTCTCACCAATGCCAAATCTACACACACCATCAGATTCACATTCATCTTTTAACATACAGTACTATTAATCATAGGGTGATATTATGGCTGTGCATTTATGGGGGAGTGGGGGGGGGGGTTCCTTCATCATCTCACACACCGGAACAGTCATGTAGACACAATGAGAAGCTCTTCGTATTGCCTTTGTCATAGGTACGGATGTAAGAGGATTAGGCCATCGATGTGCTCTTTGTGAGGAGGTAGATGCATAATGGATATTAAACTGACCTCAAACTGAAAGGCTGTATCCATCACAATTATTGGAATTACTTACATCTCATTTTAATGCAGGAAATATCATTTCATATTATAATTCCACAAATCTTTGTAAGCTGGAGAGGCCTGTCGTGTGTGCCGGTGTTTGTGTGTGTGTGTGTGTTTTACTAATGTAGCTTTACAGTGTATGTGTCTAAAATGTAATAAAGGTGTGTATTCCTTTTCTATTTATGTGTTCATCTGTGAATGCTGACACATGCCTGTGTGTGCTGGTGTGTGTGTGTGTGTGTGTGTGTGTGTGTGTGTGTGTGTGTGTGCTGGTGTGTGTGTGTGTGTGTGTGTGTGTGTGTGTGTGTG
Organism: Alosa sapidissima; assembly: GCF_018492685.1. NCBI lineage: Eukaryota > Metazoa > Chordata > Actinopteri > Clupeiformes > Clupeidae > Alosa > Alosa sapidissima. Next base: position 7,247,532 of record NC_055957.1, on the reverse strand, counting down.
TGTGTGTGTGTGCTGGTGTGTGTGTGTGTGTGTGTGTGTGTGTGTGTGTGTGTGTGTGCTGGTGTGTGTGTGTGTGTGTGTGTGTGTGTGTGTGTGTGTGTGTGTGTGTGTGTGTGGTTGACAGGGTGTGGCACAGCTGTCCACTTCACTGTCTGTTTTGGTCGTCCAAGCATTGCCACGGCAACAGCTGCCTAGTGAGCCCTCCATCTGCTGTTTAGCCTCAGCTGTGAGTGTCTATGTGTCAAACCTAGCTAGTGACTAGGTGTGTGTGTGTGATTGTAGGGGTGTGTGTGTGTGTGTGTGTGTGTGTGTGTGTGT
>NC_055957.1:7237214-7244714 GCF_018492685.1 Alosa sapidissima | reverse complement strand
ACACACACACACACACACACACACACACCTCTACTTGAACTCTTCTTAACAGGCACTGGACACAAATCCAGACACTCTTGGAGTAGCTTTAATCAGTTGTTTACCCTGCCCTCTTCTTCCAATGTGAAATTGCATGTACAGTATAAGGTGCATTTGCACTATTGGACTTTTTGTTTTCATAACAATCTTTACCTTTATTTAGATTTTTCTTTTGTTTTTATCCTTGCTCATGTGTGTAAGCCTCACCTGCTGCGTTGCCCATGTGCTGATCTCCATCGTGTGTGTGTAAGCCTGCTGCATTGCCCGTGTGGTGATCTCGATCGTGTGTGTGTAAGCCTCACCTGCTGTGTTGCCCATGTGCTGATCTCCATCGTGTGTGTGTAAGCCTGCTGCATTGCCCGTGTGGTCATCTGCTGCGTTGCCCGTTAGAGGGTGACACGGGAATCAATTTTCACTCCTGTCCCATCCCGAGCCCACACAAATACTCCCGTCATATCCCGATCACGTGACTGCCCCCCCCCCAAAAAAAAAAATCCTGTCCTGCAAAATCCCGAGAGAAAGGCTCCCGAATCCCGTCCCACTCCCGTTTCGTTCCCTGTTGTCTAAAGCATTGGTCCCCAAAGGGTTGGTCGTAGGAGATTTTATTTGGGTCGCCAGCATAGTGACAATTTATGTTGTGTAATAGGCCTAGCTTATACCTTATATAGCTTAGGAACTCCTTCTGTGCACATTTAGAACACCGCCAGAACGTGGATATCACTCGTAAAATGAAACAATATTTCTGTCGGGCGCCTACCATGGACCTCACAGTTGCAAAATGCAAGGGACATGAATCAGTTTAGATTTGCACAAACAATAACGGACATCAGCTTTTCAACATGGCCCATTAAAATCTAGAAAGTATAATTTTAAATCTTAAAAAAACCCTGCTGTCAACAATAAGCTAAAGCAGACATCCATAGACCGGACATGAGGTTTATTTGCGTCATAGGCTACAGATAGTTTCAATTGTAGATAAGCCTCTTGAAAGTTAATAGCAGTCTCCTCACATTCCGTCTTATTTCGGATTTAGAACGCACAAAAGTGCATTAGAAAGGCTATAATTTAAATGGACATGTAAACGCTATTTCCTCTTTCCAATCTTGCGAACTTCACTACAGTAAAGCTGCATTGCCATTTATTAGCTAGTTTCCCATAACAACCACCACATAGGCTAGTTGAGGTGATGAGTGTTATTAAGATCGACTTTGAACACAGTGAGCCATACAACTTGACAATTACACTGTATCATAGTGTTAATGTGTTGAGTAAAGCTACACATGGTTAGATTGATTTTGTTACCATGTGTGTTTATTCCTGCCGTTACAAAAACTAGCATCTCAGATAACGTTAGCGATTAGCTCACGTTGATATGGCAATAGAAAACACCTTCAGTTTTCGGTGTAGGCCTAGTCTCTGACGCTGATTGATTGGCTTGTGAACAGGGCAGCTGCTTTGTATGGCTCTGATAGGCTACTCTGCGGCTAGCAGTAGCCAATCAACAAATGTATTGTGAGTTGTAAGTGGTTCTCCTTTCTAGAAATGCCTTGCAATCTTTGGGTGCACTCACCGCATGTTTTAATGTAATCTCCTCCGTTCCCCTCCCGCCCACTCCCGTTGATTTCTGCCCGTCCCGTCCCTATCACGTGACAGTGAAATTGACTCCAGTACCGCAGGACTCCCGTGGGAATACCGTGACCCGCGGGAGTCCCAAAAAATTGTCACCCTCTATTGCCCGTGTGCTGATCTCGATCGTGTGTGTGTGAGCCTCACCTGCTGCGTTACTCGTGTGGTCATCTCGATCGTGTGTGTGTAAGCTTCACCTGCTGCGTTGCCCGTGTGGTGATCTCCATCGTGTGTGTGTAAGCCTCACCTGCTGCGTTGCTTGTGTGGTCATCTCGATCGTGTGTGTGTAAGCCTGCTGCGTTGCTCGTGTGGTCATCTCGATCGTGTGTGTGTGAGCCTCACCTGCTGCGTTGCCCGTGTGCTGATCTCGATCGTCTCTGCCCCGTGTCCCCCAGAGCCCCCTGTGCCCATCGCGCCCCCTCAGCTGACGGCGGTTGGCGCCACCTACCTGTGGATCCAGCTCAACGCCAACTCCATCAACGGCGACGGCCCCATCGTGAACCGCGAGGTGGAGTACCGCACCCTGAGTGGCAGCATGTACGACCTGCAGCCCGTGGACAAGGCCACGCACAAGATCGGCCACCTGGACCCCGACACCGAGTACGAGATCAGTGTGCTGCTCACCAGGCCCCTGGAGGGGGGCACAGGAGCCCCCGGACCACCACTCAGGGCCAAGACCAAGTGTGCAGGTAGGAGGGGTGTGTGTGTGGGTGTGTGTGTGTGTGTGTGTGTGTGTGTGTGTGTGTGCGCACAGGAGCCCTAGGACCACCGCTCAGGGTCAAGACCAAGTGTGCAGGTAGGTGGTGTGTGTGTGTGTGTGTGTGTGTGTGTGTGTGTGTGTGTACAAGGTCCATCTCTAACCTGCTTCTCCTCCCTAATCCACCCCTTTCTCCACAGGGCCAGTTTAGTAGACTAGGCAGCAAGAGGACCATTTGCATGAGTCTGTAATGAGCGTTTTAACCTTCCTCTGGTGAGCAGGGCTCATTAAAGCAGCACACAGCACAACAAACTTACACACACACCACACACACACACACACACACACATACACACCACACACATACACATACACACCACACTCACACAAACCACACACACACACACACACACACACACACACACACACACACACACACACACATGCAACAGAACACAACAGAACAATGGAGGCCCAGAGCAGGACAGCAGTGGACTGAATCACCAGACCCTGAGAAACAGCACGCACGCACACAAACACACACACACACACACACACACACACACACACACACACACACACACACACCTCCACTGCTCTCTGCACTCTATTGTGTTCACCATCTCTCATTCTGTTGTGGAAAGAATGCTGAGGGACAATGCCATGGTAACACACCTGTGTGTGTCTCTGATGGACAGCCAGGGTTGCAGTCTTTTCTGTGTCTTTCAGGCTTGTCATTTAGGCTATCTAATTTTTCAAATCTGCATACAAGTTTTCTTTTTGTACTTTTTCTCAAGGCCTGATTATAATTGCACACACACACACACACACACACACACACACACACACAAACAAACACACACACACACACACACACACACACACGCCTGATTATAATGGCTTCACTTGAAGTGTGTGTGCAAGAGTGGGCCATTGCGTGCACATGCATGTGTGTATTTCTATGCATGTGTGTATGTAAGGGATAATAATTCTATGTAGGTGTATGCACAGTATTGACACTGTAGTGCTTTAGGCTTTGAGTTGCATGCAGATGGACCTACAGTATATGGCCATCAATAAATGATTGTGCATCTGGCTCCACTACACATAGCTGGACATTATATCTTGAAGCGCAGTGACTTGTGTTTGCCATTGTGTTGAATAGGAACTGAAATTAACATTTCAGTGTTCCTTAATACTAAACAACCATTCAGACACTGTGTGTGTGTGTGAGAGAGAGAAAGAGAGAGAAAAAGAGGGAGAGGGAGAAAGAGAGAGAGAGAAGGAGAGTGAGAGAGAAATAGCTTGGCAATGAGTATGGGGTCTGCATAATGTCGATCCACTCAGGGAAGTGGACCTGGAACACACACACACACACACACACACACACACACACGCATACACACACACACACACACACACACACACACACACACACACACACACAAACATACACACTTTTGTTTGTACATTCACATATTTTCTCCCCTCTATCACTGTCCTGCTAATGCCCCTGGGCCCCTGGGTCAAGGCTTTAGTTGTAATGGCTGACCTTGGTACCACAGAGGTGTTGTGTGCTGTGGCACCGAAGTTAATGTTGACAAGCCAGGGCCACAGCGCACATCACTGACCTGAGGTCAGCTATTAGACAGTTGTGTGTTGACTGGTAATGCTGGAGGAGGGGCCTGTATGGGCACTGAGCCTGAACTGGAATCAGCAGGGAGAGTAATGGCTCCACTAATGGGCTCATTTCAGAACGAGAGCATGAAAGCGCTTAGAGGAGTGTGTGTGTGTGTGTGTGTGTGTGTGTGTGTGTGTGTGTGTGTGTGTGTGTGTGTGTATGTAAACATGTATAGGGTTTACTGTAAGTGAGATAGTGAGCAGTAGACAATGCAGTAGACAATGCATCACTAGAGACACATTACACACATACACATGCACACACACACACACATACACAAACATACACACACACACACTAAGCAGCCACTCCTTGCTATTATGCTGTCATTATCAGCAGGCAAGCAGCTGCCATTCTGATCAAGTGTGCTTTACTGACATACATCACATACAACAGTCATAGACACACACGCACACACACGCACGCACGCACGCACACACGCACGCACGCGCACACACACACACACACACAGACATAACTGCCTATGTCATACACTCTCCACACACTTGCAACATCACGTACAACGGTCATAGACACACACGCACACGCACACACACACACACACATACACACACACACACACACACACACACACACACACACACACACACACACACACACACAGACACACACACACACACACACACACACACACAGACATAACTACCAATGTCATACAGTACACTCTCCACACACTTGCAACATCAGTTCAGTTGCTTTAAAATAATTATATATCAAGCTGTGCAATTAATTCGATGAATCATTCACATGATTATGAAAACAACATAATTGAAAAATAATAATTACTCCATTTTGTTTATTGCAACAATGCTCTCACCAGCACACCGTTTGTTTCATGTACTGTATATGATATATCTTTCATTATATTTAAAATTCAGTTGAGCTAATTTTTTGTAAGGTTTACATAATGGATGAGGAACCGAAGGAGTGTGCGCACATCACAAGAGTGCAGGTGCAGGTGAAGTAATAATAAAGGTGCGCACACTGATTAAAGCTCCCAAACGTGGATTTATTTAGCACTTAATTACATTATCACATAATGGATGATCATGTTAAATAATTGTGATATCAATATTGAGCAACATAATCATGATTATGACTTTTACCATAATCAAGCAGCCCTAATTATTAAAAAGACGATCTTTATAAAGCTAAAGATGGCTTGGCCCTGTGTACACACGGACACAGATACAAGCACATGCTCACACACACTCACACACAGACACACACACACAGACACACACACACACACACAAATGCAGCATTAGCATTGTAACCTACGTCCTTGTTTAGCTTCGCTAAGTAGAATGTGACACTCAAAATTAGAGCGGTAAAGCTTGTCGCCATAGAAACCTGTCTGTTGTGGTTAAGACTGGGCTTAGAGCATTGCTGGGACCTGAGCGGCCTCTGGTGCACGAGTACTGTACATGGTGCACGAGGACTGTACAAGGTGCACAAGTGCTGTATATGATGCAATAGTACTATATATGGTGCACGAGTACTGTACATGGAGCATGAGTACTGTATATGTGCTTGTGCATGAGTACTGTAAATGGTGCACGAGTACTGTATATGGTGCACGAGTACTGGAAATGGTGCATGAGTACTGTATATGTGCTTGTGCACGAGTACTGTATATGGTGCACGAGTACTGTACATGGTACACAAGTACTATGGTGCACGAGTACTGCACATGGTGCAAGAGTACTGTATATATTGCACGAGTACTGTATATGGTGGACACGTGGGTTATGCGTACAGTATGTGGTCCTTTGTCCCGGATTACTCAGTTAGGCTGAGCGGCCAGATCTAGGAACACTGTTGGTTGTTCCAAAACTTTTCCATTTGAGAATGATGGAGGCTACTGTGCTCTTGGGCACTTTCAATGCTGCAGAAATGTTCTTGTGTCCTTCCCCAGATCTGTGTCTTCACACAACCCTGTCTCCCAGGTCTACGAACAATTCTCTCAAATTTGTGGCTTGGTTTTCACTCTGAGATACACCATCAACTGCGTGACCTTATATAAAGAGATGTGCGCCTTTCCTTATAACGTCCAGTGAATTCAATTAGGCACAGGAGGACTCCAAACAAGTTGTAGAAGCATCTCAAGGACCATTGATAGGAGTAGGATGCACCAGAGCTCAATTACAAGCATCATAACAAAGGGTCTGAATACAAACACACAAACACAAACACACACACACACACACACACACACACACACACACACACACACACACACACACACATACACATGGCTCAGGGTGAACACACACACACACACACACACATGGCTCAGGGTGAGCAATATAGAATAGAGTGAATAGAATAGAGTGTTGCTCTTCTGAGTGTTCACACACACACACACACACACACACACACACACACACACACACACACACACACACACACACACACACACACGGCTCAGGGTGAATACTATAGAATAGACAGTGTTGCTCTTCTGAGAGTTCACACACAAACACACACTCAAACACTCACGGCTCAGGGTGAATACTATAGAATAGACAGTGTTGCTCTTCTGAGAGTTCACACACAAACACACACTCAAACACTCACACACACACACACACACACACACAAACACACACTCACACACTCGCCTTGGGTTGAATGGAGTTGGCGGTAGGAGTGCTTTTTAACTCCTAGTGGCATTGATCCCCGAAACACACCATTGCCACTGCCCATGTGACTGGCAAAGCTGTGCGTGTGTGTGTGTGCTTCTCTATGAAAGCATATTTCTGCAGGTGTATATGGGAGGAAGAGTTTCTTTTTCTTTAACATATTGAAATATCTCCAATTTATATCTTCTTTGTGTTGGAGAGAAGGGTTAGGAGAGAAGTGGAATACCAGAACAACAAAAGTGGGGAAAAAATCTGTTTATTATTCACAATGGAGGAAAATTATACATTTTGAGCCTTCTGCATCATAACTTAACAACCTACAGTCAAAACTATTACAATTCAAAATGTGATGTTTTTGAACTTGATTAGTTGGTAGTTGAACTGTTAAATAAAGGCAATATTTCTCTCGTGATGATGGAGTAGGTGAAGCAGATGCCCACTAGTGATGATGGGGTTGGTGAAGCAGATGCCCACTAGTGATGATGGGGTTGGTGAAGGAGATGCCCACTAGTGATGATGGGGTTGATAAGATAGGGCCAATATTCATCGTCCTGCAGTACTTTCTGTGTGTGTGTGTGGAGGTGGGGTGTGTGTGTGTGTGTGTGGAGGTGGGGTGGGTGTGTGTGTGTGTGTGTGTGTGGAGGTGGTGTGTGTGTGTGTGGAGGTGTGTGTGTGTGTGTGTGTGTGTGTGGAGGTGGGAGGGTGTGTGTGTGTGTGGAGGTGGGTTTGTGTGTGTGGAGGTGGGTTTGTGTGTGTGTGTGTGTGTGTGTGTGTGGAGGTGTGTGGGGGGG
>NC_055957.1:7224714-7232214 GCF_018492685.1 Alosa sapidissima | reverse complement strand
ACACACATGCACACACACACACATACAGCTTCAAAACCGCAGTGTTTATTACCAAGAGCACACATGCACACACACTCACATACAGGTTCAAAACTGCAGTATTTGTTACCAGGAGCTTACTATTATAGAGGGTGTGCCGTCTGAAAATATCAGAATATCAGAAAATGGACACAAATCATACAACACATGCACACACACACACACACACACACACACACACACACACACACACACACACACACACACACACACACACAGACAAAGCAAGAGAGAGATTTTTCTATTTCTGAAATCACAATCATAAAATGACATAAGACTACAGGCTATATAACCTGTACACAGATTCTCAAAAGAATTGCAGTGCTGCCCCAGCAGAATCTCTCCAGATGTGTGTGTGTGAGTGTGTGTGTGACTTGAGTGTGTGTGTGTGTGTGTGACTGAGTGTGTGTGTGTGTGTCCCAGCAGTATCTCTCTGGAGATTACAAGCTGTAGTGTGTTTGTGTGCTGGATGAGGAATTATGACATGCATGCCGACACATTAACTGTCTGATTGCATTGTAGGATTCCTGATGTGTGTGTGTGTGTGTGTGTGTGTGTGTGTGTGTGTGTGTGTGTGTGTGTGTGTGTGTGTGCGTGTGTGTGCGTAGGATTCCTGATGTGTGTGTTATGTACTACTATTAGCCACTATAGCCACTAGCAATGCTTTGTCTTGAGGGGCCCTGTGCAGTTTTGACATATCTCTTGCTATTTGCTCACAGTTGGGGGCAGCCGTGGCCTACTGGTTAGCGCTTCGAACTTGTAACCGGAGGGTTGCCGGTTCGAACCCTGACCAGTGAAGTGCCCTTGAGCAAGGCACCTAACCCCTCACTGCTCCCAGAGGGCCGCTGTTGTTGCAGGCAGCTCACTGCGCCGGGATTAGTGTGTGCTTCACCTCACTGTGTGCTGAGTGTGTTTCACTAATTCACGGATTGGGATAAATGCAGAGACCAAATGTCCCTCACGGGATCAAAAGAGTATATATACTTACTTATATTTATAGTTTTCTCTGCAGAGCTCCCCCTACAGCTTCAGGTTATATATTTAACGACATCGCTCGGTCAGTCTGCCATTTCCTCTTTCCTCCGACAGCGGTTTACTCGATTTCGGCTTCTTTTCGCTGGCTCTGCTGTGACAAATGTCTGAGAAACTCCATCGCTACCTTGTTCTAGCCGGTGCCTGGCATGTATGTGTGTTGTGCAGTAAAGCAGTTTGTTACATCGCAAGACTTTCTGACTGAGGCCGGCGGCTTGCCGGACCAAAGTTGCAAGGCTGTTTTTTCCCCTCACAGACGTTGAGTTGTTAAGTTAAGGTAAATTAAGCTAAAAATAACAAAAGGTTGAGGTTTTGAGTGTATGAGTGTGTGTGTGTTTGTGTGTGCACTTGCATTCGGAGTAGGCAGTCATGGGAAATTGAGCCTTGCCTGACTGGGAAAGTGTTAAGTTCCAGAGAAAATGGACTTTGCATTTAACCTGGAATTGAAATTGATCCTATTTCAGGAAGGTCTGGCTGCTTCGGTCCCAGAGCAGAGAAGGGGTGATGGGAGGAGGGGGAGCAGAGAAGTGGAAAGAAAGGATGATGAGAGAGGAAGGGTGTGTAGAGTGAGAAAGAGGAGTAAAAAAAAAACTATTAAAAGCAGGGTACTTGTGTGTGTGTGTGTGTGTGTGTGTGTGTGTGTGCCTTTACAATTTCCTTATAGAGGAAGAGACAGAGGGCCAGATGTACTAACGCTTTTGCGCCCACTTCAGGCGTATTTGTTTCGCAACGTGCGTGTAAAATCATTGCGAGGTATGTACAAACAGGCCGCAATGATGTAAAAGCGCAAACTGCCTGAAAGTGGCAGATTGCGTTTTTAATGTAATGCATATGCATTCATGGGAGGATCCAGGGGAAAGTGGGAGTTTAGCGTAAAAAGATGAGGGGAAGAGTAAAGAGCGCATAATTATGTATTCCGCGGTATGTACAAAGACTGCTCCTGAAAGCGCACGTCTATTCTATCCTAAATACTTCCGCCTTGTAAAAGCAGGTGTTAATCCAAATTTTGCACCAGTTTTGTAAGTATTTGTACTATCAAAAGCAACATTAACTTTCGTTGTCTTACTTTCACTTTCACGTCGTTCACTTAAACTTTCCTACTTGCTAGATTTGACCAATCTTCCATAGCCTACGTGCACAAGTATTTTGAGTAGAACTACTGATCTTCATTATCTCCTTGCTTGTTGACATCTTATCATGCATGTATGGTATTATTTCATGATGGCTAAACGTTTGATTCTTTTTAATGTTGTCATCCGTTAACTTCATTCAACTGCGCTTGTAGGCGCTGCCATTCAGTTGTGGACGTTCGTAAATTGCGTTTATGGGCGAAGAAAGGCAGAGAAAAGCGCAGTTTACACTAAGGATTGAACGATTGATAAATACGACGGAAACTTGGGTCTGACAGCGTTCGCAATGTGCAGTTTGTCCATGACGCTGATAGCGCTACGTTCGCAAATGTACGTACATCTGGCCCTCAGTGCACAGTGTGTGTTGTTTTAAGTGCATGTATAGATGCTTTTTGCCCTGGTGATAGCCAGCAGCAGAGTACAGTGACAGAGGGGGTATTTGTGATTTTTATGCGTTCACATTCAGAGCCACATCAGGGCCACATCAGAGCCAGAGTCTGCACCCGTGTGTGGATGTTGCCTGCTGTGGACTGAGTGGACCTCCCTGTAGCTCCAGATTCCAATTGTTCCCTTTATTACTAGTTGTTCTCTTGCTGTACGGCCTCATGAATGGAGCGTGAGTCAGAGGATGCATTAACCTTTGGCTCTGAATCACAATGCAGCTTTTTAAATGCAGTTAAAAGGCAGTTAATCAGACAAAGAGCTGGAGTCTGCCTTTAGTAGAGTTATGGACCGGTGTAGGCTTCCCAGCAGGTTCTGATGAATGAGCTATTTAGTGAGGGACTTATATAACGGGCCTGCATTCAGACACAATCTTAAACAAACTTAATGTAGAATGCAAATGGAATGCCCATCAAGTCATGTCCAGAAAGACCAGCTATTTTTGGGTCCGATTCTTGAATAATGAGTATACAAATTTGTAGATGTTGCTAATTAATCTGATTATTGTGTGTTTAGAATGTGATTGTGGTGCGTGTTGAATGTGATTCTAGTGTGTGTTGAATGTGAATGTGTTTTGAGGTGATTGTGGTGTGTGTTGTTTTTTTTTTTTCAGGTTGAAGTGTGGTGTGTGTTGATGTTTTTTCAGGTTGAGGTGTGGTGTGTGTTGAGGTTTTCTAATGAGGTTTTCTGTCTTCCTGCAGAGCCCATGCAGGGTCCACGCCACGTGGAGGTGGTGGACGTCCAGGCCAGGCAGGTGACGGTGCGCTGGGAGGCGTTTGGCTACAACGTGACGCGCTGCCACAGCTACAACCTGACGGTGCAGTACCGCGAGCGTGGGGTAGGGGGCGCTGGTGAGCAGGAGCAGGGCCAGCGGCGGGAGGAGCTGTGCGTGGACACACTGAGCGCCACTCCGCAGCACACCATCCACAACCTCACGCCCTTCACCAACCTCAGCCTCCGACTGCTGCTCCGCAACCCAGAGGGCAGCAAGGAGTCCCCAGACATCCACCTGCAGACCGACGAGGACGGTGAGCTTGGCATATCAACTGGACATAGTGAATGTGGATGGCGTGCTCCCTCTGAGGAATGTGGCTGTAGTGAGATCTGTCAGTGTAGCCTCCATCCTGGGCACCACCTTTCTCTATAGTTGCATTATTCTGTAACTGTAATTATGATTGTCAGAGAATGGTATAATGTGTTTGTTAGAACACCAGTCATGCGTGCTATGTACTGGTTCTTATGGACTTCATTTCCCATCAGTCCCTGGGGCGGTGCCTCTGGACTCCATCCAGGCCAGTGCGTATGAGGAGAAGATCGTCCTGAAGTGGAGGGAGCCAGCTCAGACATACGGAGTCATCATTCAGTATGAGGTGAGGGACAAGGAACTGACCCCTCGAACAACTACACGCACACACACACACATACACACACACACACACACACACACACACACACACACACTTACTCACACACACACACACTAGAACTAGAACTGACCCAAGGCCTCAAACAACTACACACACACACGCACACACACACACACACACACACACACACTTACTCACACACACACTAGAACTAGAACTGACCGAAGGCCTCGAAAAACTACATACAAACACTGTAAATACCTATAAGTAGCAATGTGATATAACAAATGTTTTGATGTAATGACAAAAATGCCTATGCTCTGTGTATGCTGTGTGTTCAAGACAGCTCAAATCAGAAATACATATAACTTTTTTTCTCAGTAAGTGATGCATAGGACATGTTGTTATCTGCCTCTGTTTTGACACAACCAGACCAGGGGCCTGCGTGGATTTCATACTAAAACATTGCGTACGTGCAAACCTGAAAAGTAGCGTACGCGGAGCGTAGCAGTGGCTAGCTATAGAGTCACAGACCGTGGTAGAATTATTGGTCAGTCTGCAAGTAGGTGACAGGGTTCACATAACTGGGTTTGATGCATTTGAACCATTTCAACACAACTGCATTAATTAAAAAAACACAACATTACGGTTTCTGGATCATTTCCCTATTTGCACACAAGTGTGACAACAGTAATGCGAATGCTTACTCGAGGAAATTAAGTATCTTATGCAGTCAATCACACTAAGGGAAATAGCTTATATCTGCGCTTATTGTGTAGGCTATAGGTTTTACATTCCCTTTTAATTCATATCCTCTAATAAGTCTACAGTTGTCATTATAGATAGCTTGTTGCATAACTTAGTAGAATTTGAGCATGTTGCATGTCCATTTTTATAGAAACATAGACCTACTTTCGAAGTGTTATCATTTTTAATAACCCACGTTTCACAATATACTGTGCAAATAAAGGCCTAGACTCGCGATCAACTAATGTTGTTGCGCTGCATTGCCTCTAAGTGTTGCCAACTGACGATACACATTGGAAATGTGCGTACGCCAGACATGAAGTTTGTGTGGAGGACCGCACATTCTCACGTTCAAGTCAGCCTTCGTACATCCGGACGTGAGCGTGAGAAGTGGCGTACGCAGCATTTTTGTGTGTACGCAAGCTTTGTACATGAGGCCCCAGGTGACAAGAAACACTCACAGACCCCAATCACATTAGCATTACACATTCCCCCCATAAGACAGACACAGGAAGACATTGGACATTGGACAGGACATATTAACCATCAACAAATCCCATCTCTACACAAGGCTTCAGTCCATAGTGGCCAGTAATGCACTGAGGCTGTCAATATACAGGGTATAAAAGGTGTAAAAACAATAATATACAGAATAAATTAGTAATTCATAGGTGCATGAGCATACAATGTGTCGTCCCTGCTCAGACCAGCTGGGCAGGGTACAGCATAATTTGATTCCCGATTTTCAAAAATGAGGTTACTGTTGCGATCCGTTTGCCAAACTGCACCTGATCAAGCCCACTCTTGCATTTCCTCGGAGATGCAATTCTAGTTCATATCTGAGATTCAACATACCAAGTAGATTAGAGAATGACAATTTAACGCAACAGGTTGCATTGGTGAGTGAATGCTACTATGCACAAGTCACTAACTACTGTCAAAACAGTGTCGTTCTGAAATTCATTTTTCCCCTTTTATCTTCTATTTGTACCTATATTCTCTCTCTCATAATACTCCTACCAGCTCAATCAAACAGACTGAGACTGTTTAGTCCCTAGAAGTCGCTGGCCTTGAAGCCTGAGTCCGGCTCTTTGATTTGCCGTATCAAAGGGCCTCAAAGTGAGATCCCAGAGACAAGCTCAGATAGCAGCCCCACATCTCATCTCATCTCATCTCACCTCCTTTGCTCCCACCACAGCCAGGGCACATGGCCCTGCTGCTCCCTCACTTCTGTCCATCTCTATGGCTCTCTCTTCCTCTCTCTTTTTATCTCTCTATCGTCTGTATTTCTCTCTCACCTAAGTTCTGTCTCTCTATCACTCTTTTTTTCTTTCTCTATCTATCTATTTTGGGCTCCCATCTCTGTCACTTTCCCTTCTCCTCTCTGTTTATCTCTTTCTATCTCTATTTTCTGTCTCTCTATCACTCTCTTTTTATCCTCTTTCTATCTCTATTTTCTCTCTATCACTCTCTTTTTATCTCTCTTTCTATCTCTCTATTGTCTGCATCTCTCTCTCTCTCTCAGCTCAGTGACTTGGGCTCATTGTGGCTGCTGGTCTGAGCTGCTGTTCTCTCTCTCTTCTGTTCTGAAAGAAAATGTGCAAGTGAAGACAGCTGACAGGTCATCTCTCCCTCAGATCGCTGGACGATGAAGACAGCTGACATCATTCAGAGCTCACTCGACCACTTTTTTCAGAGCTTATGTGTCATGCGCTGTGACAGAATACAAATGGAATTCATGTTTTCAAGTTTTGAGTAGACTGGCGAAATAGAATGAACATTGTTTGTATTATTAATATTAATAGACTATTAGCGTTTGAGGGAATGCTCATGTATGTGTGAGTGAAACAGAATGATGATGTTGAAGATCCTACTGTTAAACATAAACAAATAATTGTTTCAATTTGCTCTTAAAAGGCTGATTGCGTTTGGAAGTGTAGCCTTTGACATTTTCAGATCAAGAGCCTTATGAAGAGCTCCTTGAAGCGCTGTGGAATTTGATGGAAGCTGAATTAGCTGCCCTTTCAAAAGAAAGCTCCCTTTGTGTTCACTAATTAGAATTATATGGGAGCCCTTTGATTGCCAGAAGAATGAAAGTGTGTTTATAAGTGGGCTTGATAGATAGGCTCCATTATGGTGAAGTAAAAAAGCCTTTCAGGAAGCGCTCTCTGCCTTCTTCCTCTGAAGGCACTGATGGTCAAAAGCTCGGAGTGGGAAGCGATGCATGCACACGAGTCACACCTGAGGACTTTGGCAGTATGTGTATGTTTGACATGGTTGGACAACGTAATGTTAATTACCATCTTTTAAGAACAAAAATTCATTCAGTCATTTTGAACTGTATAATAATATGACTGCAAAAAGGCAATACTGCTTTTAAGCAGCTTGTCAGTAAGTCCACACAAAGTATTTTGAATACAATGCAAACGCAAATTATGTATATTATATATATATATATATATATATTGTTCTCATGTACTGAGCTGACAGTTGTGTGTGTCTCCCTCAGATCTCCTATAAGGCGGTGAGCTCTTTTGACCTGGCGCTGGATCTGTCCAATCAGAGCGGCAGGGTGGTGAAACTGGGCAACGAGACGTCCCACGTGTTCCTGGGGCTCTACCCCGGCTCCACCTACTCCTTTACCCTGAGGGCCAGCACCGCCAAGGGCTACGGACCCCCCACCATCACCCAGGCCACCACACGCATCTCAGGTAGGAGGGGGCGCACACACACACATAGACACA
>NC_055957.1:7217214-7222214 GCF_018492685.1 Alosa sapidissima | reverse complement strand
GGTAGGCTACTTTTTAATGCTTAATGATCATTTATAAAACTGCTTGCCATTGTATTTAGGGAGCTGCAAATAGCTAAGTTGTAGGCTATCCATGTTCATGCGGTAGCTGTTACAAACACTGGTCATATGATTAAGTAGCCTAATGCCAACGTTGTTCCGTGGTATTTGTGGGAGTTTTATTCAGCGACCACCTGGCTGAGTGTTGGACGTGTGTGGTGTGTGTGTGTGTGTGTCTCCCTCCCTGAATGCCTGTTCTATACATGCTTGCCATTGTATTTAGGGAGCTGCAAATAGCTAAGTTGTAGGCTATCCGTATGCATGCGTTAGCGGTAGCTGTTACGAACACTGGTCAATCATGTGATTAAGTAATGCCGACGTTGTTCCGAGATATTTGTGCGTTTTATTCAGCGACCACCTGGCTGAGTTTTGGACGCGTGTGGTGTGTGCGTCTCCCTTCGAGCGGGGCAAATCTGGCAGCTTTTTTTTAGAAAAATATAGACAGAAAACTTGAAACCATGCAGTCTAAAATGACAAATCAAGCACTTTATTTCAATAGCTACTTTTCTGGCTTATTGTTTTCTTAAATTATTTAAATGTATTGACAAAGGACATTTTGTGATGACTTGAATTATGTCTTATAATATGTCAGCAAGCAATGCATCATCAAGGCTGTGTTGTAAGATGTTGATGAAAGCATTTTGCACAGTTAACCATATCCAGTGCACCCATCCATAAGTTCAATAAATGTTCCTTTTTTAAATTGAGACTTATAACATTTGTTATCATCATTTGTGTAATTATGTGTCATTTGTATGATGTAAATTGAGGGAGCAAAATAAAAGCAGTATCGGCTCCAAATATCGGCTCAAGAAAATCGGCTGCCTGTATCGGTCTTCGGCTAAGGCTGATGGAAAAGAATCGGTATCGGCACCGGCACTAAAAAATCCATATCGGTCGATCCCTAATGGAGAACAGTGTAGCAGAAAGTGTGATGGAGAATCTACTCTTCCTTAGCAGAGCTCAGAAACACAGCCTCTTTCTCTCTGTTTCGTCACTGACCGTGTCAGTCTCGCTGTCCCTCCCTTGTCCCCCCCCCCCCCACCTCCTTCCCTTCTCCCTTATGGGGTCTGTGGTGTCTCACAATGAGCCAGAGACAGAGAAGGAAGGAAAGACCGAAAGAAAAAAAGAAAGAAAGAAAGTAAGAATGGAAGATGGAAACCAAAACCAACCACACGCACTCCCAGGAGAGGCCAGGCTGATGTGTAGGGGGGAAAGGGAAGGGGCTTTGAAATGCCGCCGTGTCAAGACCAGGAGCCACTTCATTCATCACCACCTGCATCCCATCCACATTCATACGCCTCTCATAGCACCATTAATCACTGCCATGAGAACACACTAATTCTGCCCCAGCGGCTCATTAACACCTCACTGACAGCAGCAGCTCAGGGTCCGACTAGGAGTCCAGGAGAGACGCTGTGTGAGCTGTTTATGTGTTTATAAGATGTTGCACTTAATGTGTTTTTGTTTTGATGTGTTTTACGCTGGATTGAGCTGATGCTTTAATGATAGCAACGTGTGCTAAACACAGCATAAAGGGTGTGTGTGTGTGTGTGTGTGTGTGTGTGTGTGTGTACATGTGTGCATGTGTGTCTGTGTACATGCATGCCTGCGTGCGTGTGTGTGTGTGTGTGTGTGTGTGTGAGTGTGTGGTGCTTTATCAAGGGTGAAAATAAACATTAAATATGACAGGAATAATTACCCATAACATAAATATTTCAGCAGAAATCATGCGCGTCTGCACACACACACACACACACACACACACACACACACACACACACACACACACTTAGCTATGGTCCATTATCCACAGGTGGTGTTGATAATTTGTTTTTGTTTTGTTTTTGTTTTTTTCTTTGTTCATGGATTTAACTCTCATAACCCCTGGGACATAAACATCTAAGCCTCAACGTGTGTAATGTTGAGTCCGTGCTAGAAGCAGGGCAGATAAGTGCCACGTCTGGAGTGCCAAGGACTCTCTGTTCTTCATTTGCACTGCCGTCCTCATTTCCTCTCCTAACTTTATCCAACTCTTCCGTGTGAACCTGCCAAAGAAACTTGGAGACGTCTATGGAGACGCCGCAGAGGCGTGTCCTTCTGTCTCTGTCTGCTCTGCTGATCCATGAGAGCTCCCTCTGCACATGTTCTCTCCCTCTCCCTCTGCACACGTTCTTTCTCCCGCGTGTTCTCATCTAACAGCCCTCAGAGCTTAAACCTTCTCAGAGGTGAGATCTGCAAGCCATCCTCATAAACAGAAGCCATCAAACCACCCACGCACTGGGGAATGTTTGATATCTGGGAAGACGGTCCCTAGGCGGTGAACGTGCTTCAGTGTTGGTGCCTGATCTCAATGGTTGCTGAACTTGCCCAGAACACGTAGCTAGACTGTGGTGAACGTGCCCCGGTTGATGAACGTGCCCAGAACATGTGTTAGGCTGTGGTGAACGTGCCCAGGTTGGTGAACGTGCCCAGAACATGTGTTAGGCTGTGGTGAACGTACTCAGGCCATGTAGCCAGACTGTGCTGAACGTGGCCAGACCATGTAGCTAGACTGTGCTGAACGTACTCAGGCCATGTAGCCAGACTGTGCTGAACGTGGCCAGACCATGTAGCTAGACTGTGGTGAACGTGCCCAGACCACGTAGCCAGACTGTGCTGAACGCGGGCAGAACACGTAGCTAGACTGTGCTGAACGTACTCAGGCCACGTAGCCAGACTGTGCTGAACGTGGCCAGACCATGTAGCTAGACTGTGGTGAACGTGCCCAGACCACGTAGCCCGACTGTGGTGAACGTGCCCAGACCACGTAGCTAGACTGTTAATGTTTTCCTGAAGACCTGGAGCTGCCAGAGCTGGATCTGTCATGCCTTCAAGAGAGACCATATTTGTAATATACTATGTGCACTTCGAAATACAATTATACACACACACACACAAACAAGAGAAAAAAGAAAAGCAATACAATACAAAAGTGTGTTTGAAAAGATAATCAGGGGGCCTATGTGGTTTCTGTGGGTTTGAAATGTTAATTTTTGGAGAGTGGTTGTACTGTCTTTAGAGGTCATTGAACATGGAGAAAAAATATGTCTCCATTTTTTTTACCTGTTTCAACCCTATTTTTTAAAAAATTGTGTATTTCACTGTAATTAAAACCATAAACTTCGCCTAAATCACTGGATAAAGTTCACAAAACAGTTATTTTCAACAGTATGATTGTATGCCAGTATTATGATTGTATGTCAAACAATTAGAGATAAGATCAATAACCAATCAGTTTTACCAAATACACATACTCCATTGCTGAAAGATAGTGAAAACATAATCAGAGATGAGACCTCGAACAACATTTAATTAATTCACATATACACAACATATTAGATCTCACCTCCACAATTTACTCATCAAAATCTACAACTAGTCTACTAAACCTTATTCCTACTCACCTTCTTAAGACTGCTCTCCCCTTCCTGGATAATGTTTTGCTCTAGATTATAAATAATTCAATGCTATCAGGGCGTACCACAGTCGTTTAAGACATCTGTTATTAAGCCCTCCCTCAAAAAACCTAGCCTTGTATCAATACTGGTCCTCCTGGACCTCAGCGCTGCCTTTGACAGCATAGACCATGACATACTACTTAAAAAAAGGCTTAAAAATTTGATAGGCATCAAAGACTCAGCACTCGCTTGGTTTAGATCACACCTTCCTAACCGTCAACAATTTTTACAGCTCCATAATAAACCATCTACCCAGATAATGGTAAAATATGGGGTGCCTCAAGGCTCAGTACTGGGGCCCCTGTTGTTTAGCAGATGATGCACAACTATACCTCTCCATAAAACCTGATGGATTAACCCCGTTAGCCAAATTTGACACATGTATAAGAGATATAAAGACATGGATGACAAATAATTTCCTGCTTTTGAACTCAGATAAAACAGAAGTCATGGTTTTAGGTTCTAAAAAGATGATTTCCCTCACGGGATCAAAAGAGTATGTATACTTATACTTATACTATATATAGTGATCTTCCACTGACCTCATCCACAAATGTTAAAAACCTAGGAGTTATAATTGACCAGGACCTAGCACTAAATAATCACATAAAACAGATCACTAAAACTTCATTTTACCATTTAAGGAACATTTCAAAGATAAGGAAGTCCTTATCCTTACCAGATGCCGAGAAACTAATCCTTGCTTTTGTCACCTCAAGGATAGAATATTGCAATGCTATTATGCTGGCTGTAATAATACCTGTCTAAAGAGCTTACAGCTTATACAAAATGCAGCTGCTCAAACACACAGAAAATATGAACATATTTCCCCTATCCTAGCATCTCTACACTGGCTACCTGTTAAAAGTCATTGACTTCAAAATATTACTTATATCTCTTGGTTGGTTGCCTGCATTGAAAGAGGACACCTCATAAAGACTCTTTTGTCTGCTTCTGACAGAAGAAGCGCTTATCTATGCTGGCAGCAGCTGCTGCTGAACATGTGTACAAAGTCCCTCTAGATGGACTTGATGCAGTTGCAGGTGTTGCTGCAGGTTCAGAAGATGGTCTACCACGTCTTTTCTGAAGACACTGAGTCCTGCCTGCTTGAACATGATTTCTAGTAGCAAATCTTAGCATTCTGCAGATGCTCACTGTTACAGGTGGATTTGTAGCAGTTCCTGTGCCAAACTGCTTTGTTCTGTTGTAAAATAACTGCACTGTAACTTTGTAATCGTTGGCTGATCTGTGATCACCATCTCCATACTCTCTCATGGACAAAAACAAGAAATTTGGCATATGTCTCTAGTGATGGGTCATTCAACAGTCCACACATATCTGGCACTGGATACATAGCCCAAAATCTTTTAGAATATGTGTGCCATCACCTGACTAACAGAAAGACACACCTCAGAATATAACCTAGACTGTGCCACCATGAAC
>NC_055957.1:7207214-7212214 GCF_018492685.1 Alosa sapidissima | reverse complement strand
ATTTCCCTGATCATTTAGGACATACACTATGTGTTCCTTTTTGTGTGTTCATGTCCTTGTGATGTGTGTGTCTTTGTCAGCTAAGAAAAAAAAAACAAAAAAACATCAACAAAAAGAAAAAAAATACTAACATTGTCTCTTGTCTTGTCTCGTCATCTCACTCCTGATCTGTGCCTTGCCGTGGCAAATGAGCTTTTGAACTAAACAGGTCTTGTCTACTTGTGTTTGTGTGTCATCTGAATAATATATATGTGCCCCATACATGGAATCAGAGTGCCTACTGTATGTAGTAAATGGAAAATCTCTACAGCAAAAGGCCAGTCTACCGCTACATGCATTTGGTTTGTTTCTGTCATTTATTAGTAATGATTTACACAGTTTGTTCACTACTTACTATTTACCTGAGCATTCAGTATTGTGCAATATAGCATACAGAAGGTGAGGGACATTTTGGGGGGGAAGAAGTGGTGCATTTTATCATTCAAACATGCAACTTTTCATGAACATTCTATAATCCAAGATGGCCGCCACCATATGACGTCATAATATGCAAATTAGATATAAACATTTAATCTCTACATAAACTTTGGGTCATCCTTAATATTTCTCTAATTTACAGAAAGTCTCTATCTCTTATCACTTTTAAGATATAGCCTTTTGAAATGAAGATGTCAAAATTGATCGTTTTGGAAAAAAACCTCTGGCGCCTAAAGGGTTAAGCACTGATTAGAGGGCAGTGCCTCTATATTACTTGCATTGTACTGGTCTGTTGAGATATGTATATGTGACCAGGCATGGCAAAACCAGGCACATGTCTCTCCAGAGACATTTTGAGTTATTCACAGATTCTGAAAGTGTAGTTTCAAAGCTATCCAATGATGTCTCACTCATATCAATATCTGATAATATTTTAATAAGTTGTAGCCATTTTAAAGTATACACATCTCAAAGCTACAAGCTGAGAAATCAGGGTTTTCAATTTGACTACTTTCTCCCTCAATCCAATGGTCCTCATTTACATGACATTAAGATCAACCCTTCCCCCTGTCACGTTCACTGATTTGTCAGCCTGCAGTGCTAATCCCATCGAAACTATCTGTAATGGGTTACAGAACCAGCTAGTAGCAATGGATAAAGTAGTCCAAAACAAACATGAGATCGCGTTTGCAAACCATGTTATTTTGAATGAACACCCAGTGCAAGGCACCAAGTTGGCAATGGATTTAGCAGGTTTAGCAATGGATAAAATAGTCTAAAACGCGAACTAAACAAACATGAGATCACGTTTGCAAACCCTGTTAATTTGAATGCACACATTATTCAAATTAATTGCCCACCGAAACTATCTGTAATGGGTTTTGGCTAGTAGCCTATGGTGCCAATAGATAACGACAGTAGGCCTACGTTAGCTAGTAGCAATGGATAAAGTTTCTAACACACAAAATTTATCCCCGTCAAATGTAACTGTGGAAATAGCATCTGATATCTTACGATCTAGTTCCTCTGCTGCCAGACCGAGAGATTCTTCCTCGTTGTAATTATCTTCGGCTAAGGTCAGCTCTAGATTAGGGATGTTCTCCAATGTAATGAAGTCGCCTTCATCATCAGATTCAGGTCATCTGCAATCCGCTGTGCTTTGTCCATCTCCATTCCAATTGTAAACAAACAGCATGCTGGTTCAGTAAGTAGCCATGAGGTTACTTCTGGTTTACTTCCTGAAACTTAACCATTTTCAAAGACAAAATATAAACTTTTAAAGCAACCAATGATGTTATCTGAAACATGGAATTGCTTCTTTAGGACTTCAACTTGCACATTCTGCAAAAAAACGAAAATAACTAATTTTGAAAAAAAAACCCTTCAAAGTCGTTTTTCGCGACTTGCGTCTCACTTCATAGTCACTGCAGTAGGCTACAGTTTGTGATGTTTAGTGATGACACTGAAGTGCTGTTTTCTCTGTTTGGGGCATTTGAACATTAAAGCTGTTGTGTGTGTTTATTTATCTCCTCGCTCTCTCCCTCCATCCCCCCTTCTCTCTCTCTCTCCTTCTATCTCTTATCTTCTCCTCTCTCTTTCTTTCTCTCTCTCTCCCTCCATCCCCCTCCTCTCTCTATCTCTTTCTCTCTCTCTCTCCATCCCCCCTTCTCTCTGTCTCTCTCTCTTCTTCTTCTCTCTCTCTCTTCAGTGTGTACCAGGTGGTGGTGGAGGAAGAGCGTCCTCGGCGGGCGCGCGGTGCTGCTGAGATCCTGCGCTGCTACCCGCTGCCCGTCCACTTCCTCAACGCCAGTCAGCTGGGCTCGCGCTACTACTTCAGTGCCCAGTTCCCTGCCAGCCAACTGCAGAGCGCCCGCTCCTTCGTCGTGGGCGACAACAAGACCTACAGCAGCTTCTGGAACGCGCCGCTGCTGCCCCACAAGAGCTACAGCATCTACTACCAGGCCGTCAGCACTGCCAACGGGGTGTGTTCCAGCACAGGACACACAAGCACGCACGCACACACACACACATACGCACGCACGCATGCACACACACACATGCACACAAGAGCTACAGCATCTACTACCAGGCCGTCAGCACTGCCAACGGGGTGTGTTCCAGCACAGGACACACACGCACGCACGCACGCACGCACACACATGTGTTAACTAGAGATAACACAAGTGATCAGTGGCGCCGGCAGGCGTAATCCTGTACGCACTGTGCGTACAATTTTTTCACGGTTTTATTTGTGAAATCATTCAATATTAGCCTACAACAATAAAACAAACAACAGCTAGCCTATATTTATTGTCTCGTGTAATCTGAATATTGCCATTATTCCGAATAAAACCGGAATATGGTGTGCATGGAAACCATAGACTATAAAATATGAAAACGTAGCATCATGACATGATAACGACGAGACTGTCCTCTATGGTCACGGTCTACACATGTTTAAAATGTTGCATTGTTTGCTTACCTCTGTAGGCTTATTAAAAAAAAAAAAAAACACTGTTTGGAACAGGGATTCAGTTAATGCGTAGAGCAGAGGTTCTCAACCTTTTTGGGGCTAAGGCACGTCATGACGAGTCGGCTTGGTGCGAGTGTTAAAAGTCCTCGACTGTGCGTTGGCCTATGCCCATCATCTTAAAGGGTGGGACAACCAAAACAGCAGTGCAATGTATTTAGAGTGTTGTGAGCAAATCCTTATTGTTAGTAAGTTACCATATCTGTGTTTTTCTCTATCGCAAATCGCGAGATAAACTCATTGGTTTATTTTTTTCTTTTCTTTCCCTTTTTCGCGGGTTGGGCAGTGAAGTTATAATGCATAAGGTATGCTCACCTAATTTGCGTCAGAGCCGCTTGCTCTGTAAAGGTATTACTGTCCTTCCCAAACTGCATTAAAATAGTGTGCTTAGCAACCAGAATTTAAAAAAATTCTCGGTAGAGAAATCTCCCTCATCCCAGAACTTATAAAAAGCCTGAAACACCCCTATAAGCCCACGTAACCTACAGCCAGTGTTACAAAAGTTAGACGCTTTATGTGGTAGGCTGTTTGATAAGGGATGACATTGTAGGTTGACGTGATTAAGAGGGGCTTTCTGTTCCAGTTTATGTAAAGGTTTTTCTTAGGCTCAATAAGGAGAGGCCCATGTTAGGCTAGCCTACATTTACCAAAAGCGCAAATTTTGTAAATAAGGTTGGGTAACTTTTTTTTTTTTAGAGATAACACGAAGGACACAAAAGAGTTAGCTAAAGGAAAAGAGTTGCAGCCAGCACTAAAGACCACCCCACCACACCCCTCTACAACACCACCCCACCCCACCCCTCTACAACACCACCCCACCCCACCCCTCTCCAACACCACCCCATCTGATAGAGCAGCAGTATAAGGGGACCCATAGGTGAGAGAGAGGACAGAAACAAACTAGCACCCAGCATAATCCATCACGGGAGCAGTTAGCACAACTAATGCATCTGAGATGGACAGAGGTGAGAGAGAGAGGGAGAGAGAGAGGGAGAGAGGGAGAGAATAAAGGGAAGTAAAAGGAGTTAGACAGAAATAAAGTGGGAAGATGGAAGAAGGGGAGATGTGGCAAAACAAAAAGAGATCTTTTGTCCAAGAACAGTGACTTCCCCTGTGCTTTTGAATGGTGGCAGGTTGAGTGCACCTATTTGACAAGCAGTAGGGTGAGAAAACATTAAGCAGGAACACTCTCTTGCTTTCTTTGTCTGTGACACACACAGACACACACACACACACACACACACACACACACACACACACAGGAAAATGGATCACAGAATAAAAGCGGCCGGTCACTTTAGCCCTAATGTGTTCGCATCTGTTCATTACTCTTTGCTTCTTGGGTAAGACTCTACCTTTGTGAGATGTTAGTGATGGACTGCCCACTGGCTCCCAGCATCACTTAAAAGCACACTATTAAAAGACGCACACACACACACACACACACACACTCACTCACTCACTCTCTCTCTCTCTCTCTCTCTCTCTCTCTCTCTCTCTCTCTCTCTCTCTCATATAAATCTCCTTTAGCTTAATTGAGCTCTTAATTGATATGAAATGTCTTGTTTTTGCATTTGCTGATGAGACAGGAGAAAAGCCACACATTACTCCCACACTTTACTTTCAGGCTAGAGGTGTTCATTAGAAACATGACTGCAGCTCTTAATGCAGCACTGTTCTGCTAATGCACACACACACACACGCACACACACACACACACACACACACACACACACACACACACACACACACACCATGTGTGGGAGAGAACAATCCCAGCTCTCCTACACTTGGGCCTGACATGTCTCACCTCAGGACCTGTGGGAACACAACTCTGGTCTGTGTTGTTGTAGAGCTGTACTCACACTTATGCGACCCTTCTGTTTGAAGATGAACCAGAGGGTATTGTCCTGTCAATACAGACTGTACGTGCCCCATCCAATCACACAACACTATATTTTATATTTTAGCAATACTAAAATAAAACATATCA
>NC_055957.1:7192214-7202214 GCF_018492685.1 Alosa sapidissima | reverse complement strand
CTGAATTATGAATGTAATTATGCTGATAAGCTCCATTATTAAAACACAGTTTACAGCCGAGAGGAGTGGACTGCCATTAAACATTCATCCAACTGCCCCACTCAGTCTTGTCACCTCTTTGGAAAAGAAATGCAGATAAGAGTCAGGTAGAAAATGAGTGATTCTAGTCAGGACAGTTGTAGCTGCAGGCACTCTGCTCCTCTCCTGCTCTTCCTCTCCTGCTCTTCCTCTCCTGCTCTTCCTCACCTGCTCTTCCTCTCCTGCTCTTCCTCACCTGCTCTTCCTCTCCTGCTCTTCCTCTCCTGCTCTTCCTCACCTGCTCTTCCTCACATCGCTCTTCCTCTCCTGCTCTTCCTCACCGCGCCCTTCCTCTCCTGCTCTTCCTCTCAGCCAGAGGGGACTGCGTTTGCAGACATAAGTAACGAAGCGCGACACACTGCACAGCTGGAGAGGAATTAGGATGAGCAAACACACTCACACACACACGTGAACTTGGGCAGGCATGTGGAGAGTGGAGATGAAAGCACTTCTTCCCTTTTCTTCTTGCCGTCTCAGACTGTCTCAGGCTGTCTCTTTGCGGCGTCTTTAATTCGGTGCGTGGGGACTCATAATTCCCAAAGTCTGATTGACAGGTATATGTAATTACCACCATGCACCCGTCCCTTTTAATTGAATTCTCGTTCAATACGCCTTAATCAAATGAAAAGGTGTGATTGAATCCGTGGCATCTATTTGGTTTAATTTGTGGCATTAAATCCGGATGGAGCTCCATGGTAGGACATACTAATGCCTGTGTTACAGCAGAGCGACCTGGCTGCCTAGATTACATTACTC
Source organism: Alosa sapidissima (assembly GCF_018492685.1). Classification (NCBI taxonomy): domain Eukaryota; kingdom Metazoa; phylum Chordata; class Actinopteri; order Clupeiformes; family Clupeidae; genus Alosa; species Alosa sapidissima. The sequence continues at coordinate 7,201,380 of NC_055957.1, read as the reverse complement.
CTCTGTCTGAGCTCATAGATGGAGAGATAACACAATGAAATGAAAGATATCTGCTGTGTGTGTGTGTGTGTGTGTGGGGGGGGGGGGGGGGGGGGGGGGGGGTATAACTAAACTGTAAAATTCAGTAGGTTAATGTAACAGACACACAGTTGATGTATGATCTCCAGGGGATTTTGGACAGCATTTCATGTCTTGTTTATGTCAAATGTAACTCTGATAGCCTGTCTGTTTGTAGGGTTATGAACAAATATCAGGACCCAGGGAGTGATGTGCTGGGCCATTCAAACCAGGCTTTAGTCATATTCTCCTTAAGTAAATACAAGAATAAAGCTGCGGTGTGTGTGTGTGTGTGTGTGTGTGTGTGTGTGTGTGTGTGTGTGTGTGTGTGTGTGTGCGTGTGTGCGCGAGTGAGTGTGCGCGAGTGTGTGTGGGGGTGTGTGTGAGAGTGGGCAGATTTGAACTGTGCCTTACATAAACATGAGAACACACACATGGGTGTGCACACATAGACCCCATCATCAGAAGAGCAGTAGTTACCTCGATCGCTCCTGTTCTTAGCCATCATATCTGCTTTTGTTCATCTTTTTCAATCTTTTTTACTCAGAACATTAATATTTTTTCCTTTTTTTTTCCTTTTTCCCTCCTCCCCTTGTCATCCCATCCCCCGCCCCCCCCTCACTGCTTGTTCTCGTCACCACCCCCCCGGCAGAAGACACTATCAGTCCTACACTTACTACCTGTAAGTAGAACACTTTGTCCAATCTCACTCTCCATTCTGTGCCGTATCTGCTGATCCAGGGACAGTTGTGGCCCAGTTGTGGCCCAGGTCTCCGCCGGATCTGATCCAGGCTCGATCTGTCCCAGGGTCAGCTGTTCTCTTGGCTGCTGGCCTTCAGAGCTGAGCTGCTGCGGCTGCTGCTTTAGCATTAGCGCTAGTGTTAGCACGACGGATAGCAATGGCGTTTGCCCTTGGGCACACAGCAGCAGGCAGGCTGCTCCCTGCCAAAGAGAAAAGGAGACGTCGCTATTCAATTCAACATTCATCATTCTAATCAAATATTCTATTTATTATTGAAATGTGTCATGGACACTGATCAAGGGCGAGCTATTCTGAAAAGAGTGAAGAGAGAGAGAGATAAAAAATCAATGGGGCTTAATGCACTTTTAACTGGATGTGAATATGATCCAATGATTTTATATCAGTCCGTTTGTCAAAGATTCTGAAAGGCCTGCCTACTTACAGTCAATTGGCCTTTTTGAAAGCAGACCTTGAGAGGCAGGCAGTCATGGAGCATTATTTATTAGGCCTTCATCAGATACAGCAGCACACAGTATAAACAGTCAGGCCCCAAGAGCAGGCCTAGGTTAAGCATGCGGTCCCTCACCCCAGCAGGCCAGAGCAGGCCTGGTTAAGCATGCGGTCCCTCACCCCCTCTCCTCTCCTAGCCTGGTGCCCAGCTCCTGGTGTTCCCTGGGTCTCACCCTCCAAGCATAAACACAGCACTCTGCTTCCATTGTCATCTCAAATCATCTCACCCGTCTCCCCCCGCATGCTATATCTCTGTTGTTTGCATGAGAGCACGCTATGGCAACCTGTTTTGGTGGTGAAGGTCGCAAAGGCTGCAGCATCTAGATAAAATACATGTACGCAACAGTAGCTTGGAGGAGTATGTGGAGTTAAGAGTCCAGGAAATATCAGAGAAAAACAAACTGTTCAGTTGGGAATAGATTCTGAGGGCCAGATGTATGTACATTTGCGAACGTAGCGTTATCAGTGCCATGGACAAAGCGCAGATAGCGAATGCTGTAATACGCGGTATTTATCAAACTTTCCCTTCATCGGGTAATCTGCGCCTTTCTCCACCTTTCTCCGCCCCCTACCGCAATGTATGAACGTCCACAACTGAACGCCATATACTGTACATACAAGCGCAGTTGAATGAAGTGAACTGATGACAACATTAAAAAGAATCAAACGTTTAGCGATCATAAAATAATACAATACATGATAAGATGTCAACAAACAGGGAGATAATGAAGATACGTTCTATATAATTCTACTCAAACTACTTGTGCGCGTAGGCTATGGAAGATTGGTCAAATCTAGCAAGTAGGAAAGTTTAAGCGGATTATGTGAAAGTAAGACATTTGAAAGGCCAACGAAAGTTAAGGTTGCTTTTGACATAGTACAAAGACGCAAAACTGGCGATTCTGTTGTCTTTGAAAGGTTCTCTTAGTGACGCATTTAACCACAATTTGGATTAACACCTGCTTTTACAAGGCGGAGGTGAAATCTTTAATTTCCCCTTTGGGATCAATAAAGTATCAATCTATCTATCTATCTATCTATCTATCTATCTATCTATCTAGATATTTAGGCGAAACGCCTGAAGTGGGTGCAAAAGTGTTGTATTTTTCTTTCTCTTCTTTTAGATCAAGGGCCTTGAAACCGAATTGTGTTAGAGCCCATGTAACATGTGAGAAGTGTTGCCTTTGGACAGATTTCAGAGGCAATGTGTGAGAAGTGTTTTCAAAAAAAAAAAAAAAAAAAGCAATTGTTGTTGTTGTTGAAATGGGCTCTTTCATCCATGACTTCTGTCATTAGTTTGATCTTCATGCATTGTTTGACTTTTGCCATGAATCCCACAGGGTCTTTTAACAAGCACATAAGTCACTGTCACTAACTGCAGGGTCCCTGCGTTCTGAGTTTGGATCAGTGAGTCCGTTTCTATCAGGCCATTGTGTTTTGTTTTTGAAATGATGACACAGATAAAACCTTTTTGACATTCCCAACTGTAAGCACCTGGAGGGTATATACAATATATCTAAATCACAGCTTGAAGGCCTTGTATTGTATATGTCGTCTTGGGTGAATTCCCGCCTGAAAGATTTCCAGTTGTCATACATTTTTAATTGTCATTACAAGTTGTCATACATAGTGATATATAGCACTAACATGGAGGGTATATAACACTACACGGCACAGCAGCTAGGAGGCCATGGCTACATTTGAGGGCTATCTAATACAGTGGGAGCAGCTAGGAGGCCATGGCTACATTTGAGGGCTATCTAATACAGTGGGAGCAGCTAGGAGGCCATGGCTACATTTGAGGGCTATCTAATACAGTGGGAGCAGCTAGACTCTTATTTGACACGAGGGGAAACACACAGGACCATGTTACATGAGGTCATCTGAGTCCTCCTGCTGTCAGTCAACCAATCATATCTGGCTCTTGAGCCCAGGAACCTAAGACAAGACAGAGGCACAGGCTGTCTCCCTAGTTGCACAATATGTACAGAATGATTGGCAGATGCACTAGAGATCGGTCCCTAACCTCCAACAGCTCTACCTAGACAACATGTCAAGAAGGAGAGGAAGTGAGAATAACAAAAAGTGTTCTAGAAGATGGGCTGCTGGGAGTTGCAGTTTTTTTGTCATGTCATCAATAACAAGGACAGCCAGTAAACTCCAATCGCCAGCTCTGTCAGTGTTTGCCAATAAGGAAGCAGAAAAAGGAGCTGCTGTCTATGGAGGCCATCAAGATGCTTAAACCCTGACAGAAAAAAAAAGACAGAGAGAGAGAGAGAGAGAGAGAGAGATGAGTGTAAGAATTGCAGAGAGATAGAGTGGGTGTGTGCTTGAAGCTCTCAAGCTTCCCCGTTGTTTCAGTCAGTGCCACTGCTTACATTTCTTCCATCTGCAAGACACTACGACACACACTGACTGGCTCAGTAAAGCAGAATAAAGGAGAATGCATCTCTCCACCAGCCTCCTCCTTATCCCCTCATCACCTCCTCCTCATATCCTCCCCACCTCCTCCCCACCTCCTCACCATCCCCTCATCACCTCCTCACCATCTTCTCCCACATCCTCCTCATCTCCTCACCACCTCCTCATCACCTCCTCAGCATCCCCTCATCACCTCCTCACCATCTCCTCCCACCTCCTCCTCATCTCCTCACCACCTCCTCCTCACCTCCTCACCATCCCCTCACCATCTCCTCACCATCTTCTCCCACCTCCTCCTCATCTCCTCACCACCTCCTCATCACCTCCTCACCATCCCCTCCTCATCTCCTCACCACCTCCTCATTACCTCCTCACCATCTCCTCACCATCTCCTCCCCACCTCCTCCTCATCTCCTCCTCATCTCCTCCTCATCTCCTCTCCACCTCCTTCCCACCTCCTCCCCATATCTTCATCACCTCCTCCCCATATCTTCATCACCTCCTCACCATCTCCTCCCACCTCCTCCTCATCTCCTCACCACCTCCTCATCACCTCCTCCTCATCTCCTCCCATCTCCTCCTCTTCTCTTCCTCATCTCCTCCTCATCTCCTCTCCACCTCCTTCCCACCTCCTTCTAATCTCCCATCTCCTCCCATCTCCTTTCACCTCCTCACCACCTCCACCTCACCTCCTCCCCATCTCCTCCTCATCACCTCCCCTCTCCTTCCCATCTCCTCCCATCTCCTTTCACCTCCTCCCCACCTCCTCCTCATCACCTCCTCACCACCTCCACCTCACTACCTCCTCATCACCTCCCCACCTTCTCCCCTCCTCCTCGCCACCTCTTCCCCATGTCCTGCCATTGTCCTTTGCAGGATGATAAATGAGCAGACAGCAGCGTTGCTCTTTAGCTTTTGGCTGGTGAACAGGAGCGAGAGACTGAGGGGGAGATAGGAAGAGAGAGAGAATAGGGGGGGAGAGGGAGAGAGAGGGAGGAGGAGGAAGGGGGAGAGAGGAAGAGAGGGGGGGGGGGGGTGCAGTATGTGTCTGCCCACAGCTCAAACACCTTCCTTCATTAAAGGCTACATGCCTAGAGTGGAGCAGCGTGCTGGAATCTCACTAATTGGAACAAGTCGAGCACATTTGTTTCAGTAACGGGGGCAGCATTCTGATGAAGAACAGAACAGATAGAGGAAGGAGGGGGAGGGAGAGAGAGAGAGAGAGAGAGAGAGAGAGGTAGGGAGGAGGATGAGGAGGTGAGTGCCAGAAAGTGAGTAAACAGGGACCTGCAGATGTCTCTGGCTCTGCAGCTGCTAACACGATCGTCTGTCACCGAGCTGTCACCACCTTACTAAAATCACTAGCACACACACACACACACACAGAGAGAGAGAGACGCACAAGTACTCATTCCTAATCTCATCAGCTCTTGTCTATGTTGGCCTGTTATGTCACTCTAGTGCTTCATTGTCTTTTTAGTGGTGATCTCAGCTATGTCACTCCCCCTCTCCATTTATCTTCTCTTCTCTTCTGGTCACTCCTCTTCTCTTCTCTCCTCTTCTCTTCTCTTCTCCTGTTCTTTTCGTCGCTCCTCTTCTCTTCTTTTCTATTCTCTTCTCTTCTCTTCTATTCTCTCCTCTCCTCTTCTATTCTATTCTATTCTCTCCTCTCCTCTCCTCTTTTCTCTTCTCTCCTCTTCTCTTCTATTCTATTCTCTTCTCTCCTCTCCTCTCTTCTATTCTCTCCTCTCCTCTCCTCTCCTCTCCTCTCCTCTCCTCTCCTCTCCTCTCCTCTCCTCTCCTCTCCTCTCCTATTCTCTCCTCTCCTCTCCTCTCTTCTCCTCTTCTATTCTATTCTCTTCTATTCTCTTCTCTTCTCCTCTCCTCTCTTCTATTCTCTCCTCTCCTCTCCTCTCCTCTCTTCTCCTCTTCTCTCCTCTCCTCTCCTCTTCTCTTCTCTTTTTCTCTTATTTTCTTCTCTCTCCTCTCTTCTCTCTCCTCTCCTCTTCTCTCTCCTCTCCTCTTCTCTTCCTCTACTAACTATCCTCCCTCTCCTCTCTACTGTCACCGTTTCATTATGTTATTCAGTCCCCTCTAATCTCTCACATCTCTACTGCACTCCTCTCCAGGCCCCTTTCCCTCCCTCCCTCCTTTCCTCCCTCCCTCCTTTCCTCTCCTCTTCTCCTCTTCTCCTCTTCTCTCCTCTTCTCTTCTCTTTTTCTCTTTTCCCTTATTTTCTTCTCTCTCCTCTTCTCTTCTCTCCTCTCCTCTCCTCTTCTCTCCTCTCCTCTTCTCTCCTCTCCTCTCCTCTCCTCTTCTCTTCTCTTCCTCTACTAACTATCCTCCCTCTCCTCTCTACTGTCACCGTTTCATTATGTTATTCAGTCCCCTCTAATCTCTCACATCTCTACTGCACTCCTCTCCAGGCCCCTTTCCCTCCCTCCCTCCTTTCCTCCCTCCCTCCTTTCCTCTTCTCTTCTCTCTCCATCCCTCCCTCCCTCCTTTCCTCTCCATCCCTGATCCCTCCCTCCTGTCCTCTCCCCTTCCCTCCTCCTGAAGATGCCTAGTGGTGTCTTGATCTTTTAATGTGCTGTTTAGAGTTTCTTGGACACCAGTGCAGAGCTGAAGGCACTCACTGGCTCACTCACTAGAAGACCCCAGTATGTTCCCAGGTAGGGAGCAGATGTAACAGAGGTCGTAATTGGTCCACCGCTCACGGCCCTCGAACCCGCCACCTCAACACACACCGGCATGGGAGTCGAACACCCTAACCACTGAGCTAAAAGCCCAGGCTTCCAACTTCCAGCGGTTAGAAGCGTTCTTAAGGTTAGGGGTGTGAGGATTTACATGGGCAACTAGCATGCTAGCTCAGTTCGCCTCCGTTACACAGATGCGGTGGCCACAGCAGTAGCAGCCCATAGTGAACTGGCTGCAGCCAGCAGAGCCTTTTGAAGTGTCTCAGTTCACTTAGTGTGGGGATGATACATTGTGCAGACACGTGTGCTTTGCATTTAGAGGTCCAGGATGTTCACTGTTCCACTTAATCCAGCCGATTTCTGGCGAGGGGAGGTGATGTGGTTTTGACTGGAAATCTGTAGGAGGTGGAAGCAGTCAGGGGTCTCAGTCTCTTCCCATTAGGTGTGTTGTGCAGAGGGATCAGCTGAGCGACTGCTGTGTGATTGAGCTGAGAATAGCACAAGCCCTGGAACTAGTGCCATATTGCATGCACTCTCTCTCCGTTTCTCCTCATCATGTTCCACCTCTTTATATCATTCTCATGTTCCACCTCTTTATACCATTCTCATGTTCCACCTCTTTATACCATTCTCATGTTCCACCTCTCATGTTCCACCTCTTTATATAATTCTCATGTTCCACCCCTTTATATAATTCTCATGTTCCACCTCTTTATAACATTCTCATGTTCCACCCCTTTATACCATTCTCATGTTCCACCTCTCATGTTCCACCTCTTTATATAATTCTCATGTTCCACCTCTTTATATCATTCTCATGTTCCACCCCTTTATACCATTCTCATGTTCCACCTCTCATGTTCCACCTCTTTATATAATTCTCATGTTCCACCTCTTTATATAATTCTCATGTTCCACCTCTTTATACCATTCTCATGTTCCACCTCTCATGTTCCACCTCTTTATATAATTCTCATGTTCCACCTCTTTATACCATTCTCATGTTCCACCCCTTTATACCATTCTCATGTTCCACCCCTTTATATAATTCTCATGTTCCACCTCTTTATACCATTCTCATGTTCCACCTCTTTATACCATTCTCATGTTCCACCTCTCATGTTCCACCTCTTTATATCATTCTCATGTTCCACCTCTATACCATTCTCATGTTCCACCTCTTTACAACGTATTCTCACATTTGCTCTAATGGGTGGTGTGTGTTTGCCAGTTCTCTGCTGGGCATCAGCAATGTGATGTGTGTGTGCGTGCGTGTGTGTGTGCGTGCATGTGTGTGTGCGTGTGTGCGTGTGTGTGTGTGTGTGTGTGTGTATGCGTGCGTCCGTGTGTGTATGTTCACACATGTCCTTGTGTTTTATTCCACTTAGTATTTGTGTGTGTGTGTGTGTGTGTGTGTGTGTGTGTCTGTGTATAGGTGTTAGTGGGTATTGCTGTAGATGTGATAGCTCGCATTGAGGCTTCTCTTTTTTCTGACTGGCACTAATGAAGACGCCTTTGTGTCTTTGAAAGTCTCCCTTGACCACAGGCTGACCTTATTGCCACGGCGACACACTGACATGCAGCACCTCACCCTGCTGAGCTTGGCTGGTTTGATGCCTCTGTATTGTTTGTGTATTTGTGTCACACAGATGCGTATTTCTGTGTGTGTGTGTGTATGTGTGTGCGTATTTGTTTTGAAGCTGGTGAGGTGATGGGTCTCCCCTGTAGGGCTGTGTTCTCCTCCACAAACACAAAGTGTGTGTTTAACAGGCCTGTGGGCCTTTGTGGAGCTGCGGCTGCTTTAAAGAGACTAGAGGGAGTTTGGATCAGAGGACACAGAGGCCCATGCTGCTGGAAGCCATGCTGCTGTGTGCTGCGCAAACTTTTTAATGACACACACACACACGCACACACACACACACACACAAACCTAACATACATGTCCACACACACACACACACACACACACACACACACACACACACACACACACACACACACACACACAAACCTACTGTGCAGCAACATACACGTGCATGCACATACACACACACACATACTTGTGCTGCTGCACATGACACACACATACATCTTGGAGGCTACTCTTTGGTTGGAGCATCTTCATCACAATATCCACCCTGTGGCAGGTGTGTGTGTGTGTGTGTGTGTGTGTGTGTGTGTGTGTGTGTGTGTGGCATTCATGGCCAATGATGTGTGAACAAAAATGCAGCCTCACAAAACACACACTGCAAGGTATTTTCTGTTGACACAGGCAAAGCTAAACACAGGCGCGTGCGCACACACACACACACACACACACACACACACACACACACACATACATACTAACAAACGCCTATACCATCACTCATTCATATTGAAATTATTGTTATGCATACCTGAATATCCAATGCACATGTATGCATACAAATGTGCACCCCAATGCAATCATCATATCTGTGTGTGTGTGTGTGCACCAGTGCAATCATCATATCTGTGTGTGTGTGTGTGTGTGTGTGTGTGTGTGTGTGTGTGTGTTCGAGAGAGCGAGAGAAGGACAGAGACAGAGAGAGGATGTGACTGTGTGTGTGCTTTGTGCCAGCAGTGTGTCTCTGCAAGAGTTAGGCCAGAGATTAATCATTGCCACACACACACACACACACACACACACACAGGACCACCTCTGTGCCTCCTGCTGAGTGGCAGGCTGGCAGACAGGAAGTGCTCGTCCATTAGCTTC
>NC_055957.1:7177214-7182214 GCF_018492685.1 Alosa sapidissima | reverse complement strand
ACTCCAGCATAGGAGTCTAGCCCATTTGGAACTGAATTGGCTTTTGGGGATAATCATGTGTTCATTAATCAGAAGCAAGTTATGTTTGATTTGCGATACATATTATTTCATTTTGTAAAATGAATTTTGTTACCTTGTTCAATTGTGATAATGTGTTTAATTGAGCTTTTAATTGAACTTCAATTGAGTTACCCTGACAGTGAGCAGACCCAGTGGCAGTCCAGGTAGCAGCTGAGTGTGGTTCTGACCCGGCCCTGACGTGGCCCAGCACCGGCCAGCTGCTATGTGGGAGAAGGTGGACGCTCAGATGAAAAGGTTGTCAGTGTAGTTGTGCTGCTGGTCATGTGTCTGTGGTGCTAACGTGCCCCCCCACTCATGTGGTCCTTCTGACAGACGAGAGTCAGGCGATGGGCAGCGACACCAGCAGCCTGGTGCAGTCACACTCGCACTCGCTGACACACACCTTCAAGAAGCAGCGGGATCGGGAGCGCGAGCGCGAGAGGGAGGGGGCAGTGGAGGGCGTGTCCTACCAGACGGGCCAGCTGCACCCGGCCATCCGCGTGGCCGACCTCCTCCAACACATCACCCAGATGAAGTGCTCTGAAGGGTACGGCTTCAAGGAGGAGTACGAGGTAGGAGGCTCTCTCTCTTCTCTCTCTCTTCTCTCTCTCTCTCCTATCTCTGTCTTCTCTCTCTCTTCACCCACTTTCTCTCTCTAACTCACTCATTCACTCTCTAATCTCTAAGAGTATGAGGTAGGAGGCTCTCTCTCTCTTTTCTCTCTCTCTCTCTAACTCACTCATTCACTCTTTAATCTCTAGGAGTACGAGGTAGGAGGCCACTGCTCTGAGTACTCTTTCTCTTTTCTTCTCTCTGTGCACTCTCTCCACTCCTCTGCTCTGAGTACTCTCTCTTTTCTTCTCTCTGCACACTCTCTCCACTCCTCTGCTCTGAGTACTCTTTCTCTTTTCTTCTCTCTGTGTCTCTCTTGTTGATGTCACATCTCATTTTCTGCCCTCAGTCTCCATAATGATGTGGCTCTACGCTCGTTCTTCATATTAGTGTTGCTCTATGCTCATATTAGTGTTGCTCTATGCTCATATTAGTGTTGCTCTATGCTCATATTAGTGTTGCTCTACGCTCATTCTTCATATTAGTGTTGCTCTATGCTCATATTAGTGTTGCTCTACGCTCATTCTTCATATTAGTGTTGCTCTATGCTCATATTAGTGTTGCTCTACGCTCATTCTTCATGTTAGTGTTGCTCTATGCTCATTCTTCATATTAGTGTTGCTCTATGCTCATATTAGTGTTGCTCTATGCGTGTTCTTCATATTAGTGTTGCTCTATGCTCATATTAGTGTTGCTCTATGCGTGTTCTTCATAGTAGTGTTGCTCTATGCTCATATTAGTGTTGCTCTATTCTCATATTAGTGTTGCTCTATGCGTGTTCTCCATATTAGTGTTGCTCTATTCTCATATTAGTGTTGCTCTATGCGTGTTCTCCATATTAGTGTTGCTCTATGCTCATATTAGTGTTGCTCTATGCGTGTTCTTCATATTAGTGTTGCTCTATGCTCATATTAGTGTTGCTCTATGCTCATTCTTCATATTAGTGTTGCTCTATGCTCATATTAGTGTTGCTCTACGCTCATTCTTCATGTTAGTGTTGCTCTATGCTCATTCTTCATATTAGTGTTGCTCTATGCTCATATTAGTGTTGCTCTATGCTCATATTAGTGTTGCTCTATGCTCATATTAGTGTTGCTCTATGTGTGTTCTTCATATTAATGTTGCTCTATGCTCATATTAGTGTTGCTCTATGCTCATTCTTCATATTAGTGTTACTCTGTGCTCATATTAATGTTTCTCTATGCTCATATTAGTGTTGCTCTATGCTCATATTACTGTTGCTCTATGCGTGTTCTTCATATTAGTGTTGCTCTATGCTCAAATTAGTGTTGCTCTATGCTCATATTAGTGTTGCTCTATGCTCATTCTTCATATTAGTGTTGCTCTACGCTCATTCTTCATATTAGTATTGCTCTATGCTCATTCTTCATATTAGTGTTGCTCCATGCGTGTTCTTCATATTAGTGTTGCTCTATGCTCATTCTTCATATTAGTGTTGCTCTATGCTCATTCTTCATATTAGTGTTGCTCTATGCTCATTCTTAATATTAGTGTTGCTCCATGCATGTTCTTCATATTAGGGTTGCTCTATGCTCATTCTTCATATTAGTGTTGCTCCATGTGTGTTCTTCATATTAGTGTTGCTCTATGCTCATATTAGTGTTGCTCTATGCGTGTTCTCCATATTAGTGGTGCTCTATGCTCATTCTTCATATTAGTGTTGCTCTATGCTCATTCTCCATATTAGTTTTGTTCTACGTTTGTTCTTCATATTAGTGTTGCTCTATGCTTGTTCTTCATAATAGTTTTGTTCTATGCTTGTTGTTATTAAATGTTCTTTTGAGTGGCCATGTCCTTTCTTAGCTAATTTATTACATTTAGTGTCGTTTGTTTCTCTCTCCACTCCTCCTCCTCTGGGAGCACAGCCCATTCTGCATTTCTTGGATACGTGTTGAATGTTCTTCTCTTTCTATCACTTTTTTATCTTCCTGTTTAAATTGCGATGCTTGAATTTATTTTTGTATCTAAATGTATTTTTTTTTTTTGTTTTTTTTTTTGCTTTGCTGTCTTTTAATCATTTGTTAGTTTTTTTTTATGTGCATGTCCTGCGGGTAGATTGGTCGACTTACCACATCTTACACTTCTGTTGATATTTGACAACAATGTATGTCCACACACATACTGTATGCATGTCCTCCACAACAGCCAGAAGTGCTCCCAAACAGCCACACCACAATGCAGAACTCTGCATGTCTGCTTTTACTTCACTGTCCCTTCACTGATCTTCTTAACGACTCCCTGAGAACGGGGAGGAATTATGTTTGTACCTGAGGTTAATGAAATTGCTTATAAGTCGGGCGGCACGTCAGGAGAGGCAATGTGTCCTGGTCACCCTGCTCCACTTACCTACCCACAGGATGACTGTGTTACAAAGTCACCACAGCACACACACACACACACACACACACACACACACACACACACACACACACACACACACACACACACACACACTCAAGTGCAATAATAAGTTATGGAGATGTGTGCCACCTCAGGACCATATCCAAATATTAGCTAGGACCACCCCATACCCAATCAGACACAAGTGGCCCTAATTTAAATGACTAACACAGTGCAAAGTCACTCAGTGAGCAATCTCAAGCTATCAAGTGGCATCTGGGATCTGGCACCCTGATTGCTTAGGATCTTGCTCATGGTATCAGATTAGCAAATAGATTTTGCTTAGTTGTTGAATTAGCTGTAGTAGACTTTGCACTGTGCTCACCATGTAAATTAGGGTTTGAGATGCTAAATTGACCATATGACACTTTTCAGCCCTGTATCACTTACCCTCTATATCTCTCTCTGATCCATGCTCATTCTGTACCTTAACTTGGGATCAGATTAACGAGGTAAGCCCACACTTTTGGTTCATTCCTTTCTTTTTTTGCTTTTACAGTTTTTTTGTGTGTAGAGAATGTACCTTAGCCAGTTTGACGTTGTATATATGTCTGCTAGTTGTTGTTTTTTTTCCTGTCAGAGACGAGGTAGCTCTGTTATTGTGTCTTTCTAATGATCGTGATTAGGGTTGGGTTGTCCAACACCGATGACAGTCACTACACCCACCACCTACCCCCTCACCCCCATGATCCACACCAAATATTCTAGAGCAGAGTTCTGTTCTAGAATCTTTGATCCACACTGACCATAGAGTCTAAATGCTATTCCATGGTCCACACTGACCATAGAGACTAACTGCTATTCCATAATCCACACTGACCATAGAGACTAACTGCTATTCCATGGTCCACACTGACCATAGAGACTAACTGCTATTCCAGTGGCTCTGCTATAACGTGGAGAAAAGTATTTAAAGTGACAACACTGGACTAATTTAGTCGTTACACGGCACGCCTCATGTATTACTTACTGATTATGTATTACTTATTGGGGGGGTCTCCCCGAGGATCAGGCCGAGCCGTAGAACTCATCAATATGTACTGTAAGGAATGCAGCAATGAAGGATTCATCTAGCATAACAAATGACAGGAAACAATGGTTCCTGTCTATGTACACATCTAGTTCATGGTTGAGCTTCTCCACACATGATTTGATGTTAAAGAAATAATAAAAAAAACTTTTACACATTATTTTCTCTGGAAGGTCTACAGTAGATTGAACTTTTGTTTCAAAGCTCATTCATTCTAGATTTAGAATATCCAATGAAACAACCCCTTATAAAGAAAGGCATTAAAAGTGCACTTGTTAAAACTTTAATGCACCATATGCCACTTCGGTAGACGTAGCCCAACCCTAACTTGATTTTGAAATTCCACTTAATCCACCGTTCTCATGATGTGGGTATGTTTTGTGTGTCAGTGCATGGAGGCAGACGCACCAGGGCAAACACCATGCGTCTGTCTCAGTTTCTGTTTCCAAATGAATGCAATTGATGTGGGCTTGCCTCTGCAGGAGTCCCAGCCTGAGGCCACGAGCACACACAGCGTGACACACACATCCACATCTATTCAAGTGTGCAATATACACAGCATATGGCATAGGTATTCACTTTCTCTATTCAAGTGTGCAATATACACAGCATATGGCATAGGTATTCACTTTCATGTGAACAAGTCATTGAGAAGAGACCATACACAAATCGTTTATATCTGTAGCATATGAGAAAATAGTGATTACTTCAGTTTTAGAAGTGGATTTTACACTTGATATTTAACATATTTATATTATATGTAATTGAATGTTTAATTCAAGGTAATAATCTTGAATGTGTTCATGTACTGTACGATGAATGCTCTTGGTACAGTAGAATCCTGTCATCGCCTTACAGAATGCAGTGCACACTGATG
>NC_055957.1:7164714-7167214 GCF_018492685.1 Alosa sapidissima | reverse complement strand
AGAGATTTCACCGTCACCGTTAGCTGCACATTTTAGTGATGAGGACTGGGTGTCAAAACTCGCTTACCTGTGTGATATATTCGGGTTGCTTAATGACCTCAACCTGTCACTCCAGGGGAGAATGACGACTGTCTTTAAACTGGCAGATAAAGTCGCTGCATTTAAAGCCAAGCTTGATTTGTGGGGACGACGAGTGGACCGGGGTGTATTTGATATGTTCCAAACAGTAGTGGGGGTTTTGGGAGAGAGGCAGGGCCCTTTCTCTCGCAGCTGGTGCGCGATCACCTTGTTGCGCTTTCAAATGAGTTTCAGCGTTACTTCCCATCCTCCAAAGATCCACGGCAAACCAATGAGTGGGTCCGCAACCCATTTGTCAATATCCCGAATAGTCCTAACTTGTCAGCGCAGGAGGAAGATCGAAATTGCAAATGACGGTGGTCTTAAGAGTGTGTATAAAGAAACCTCTCTGGCGGGTTTTTGGATCAAAACCAAAGCAGAATATCCCGAGATAGCCGTAAAAGCGCTGAAAACGTTTCCCACCACGTATCTATGCGAGGCCGGGTTTTCGGCAATGACTGCGACCAAATTGCGCAATCGACTGGACATTTCAAACACGCTGTCTTCCATCACCCCCAGATGGAAGCTTCTTGTTGCAGGGAAACAAGCAGGGCTCCCACTGATTATATTCGTAATGCACGTTTAGTTCCCATGTTTTGTTCCCATATTTTGTTAAGCATGTTCACACTTATAGATGTAGCTTCAAGTTGTTCAATATTCATAGTTCATATTGTTCAATTTTCACTTCTTCAAAGTCACGTTTTTCACAAGAGATCGTTACCTTCACTGTTCATACATAACTGGAGCTAGTTCTTTTCAAGTAATGCATGCACAACACATATGTATATTTTATCAGGCTACTATAGGTTTTTGACTACTAATCAATATTTCAGACAAGGAGGAGAGTGGTATTGAGCGGGTTTTGAAGCAAAATTATTTGATTACAGTTTTTCTCAGTCTCAGGTGTGTCTAGGCAGGCACATATTACATATCATTCTTCTCCTCCATCTTCTCCTTCTTCTTCTTCTTCTTCGTCATCTCTGTCGTCTTTTTATTATTCTTTGTCTACTTCTTCCTTTCTTGACTGTTGGAAATAATCATCTCTGGCTGGTCCTCCGCTGAGGCAGACTGCCTCTTGCTGGCCCCTGCTGATAAATATTGCATCTGTGATTGGATATGGGCCTGAGAGCTCAAAGGGACGTCACTCAGGCCGGCCCCTCTCTGCCCACTGGCAGTGGGACTTGAAGCTGCTGCTCTGCTCTCTCACCAAGGAACCTGATACCCTTCCTCATTACATAGCTTCTTCTTAGTCGCTGAGAGTTCTAATGGAACCTGATACCCTTCCTCATTACATAGCTTCTTCTTAGTCGCTGAGAGTTCTAATGGAACCTGATACCCTTCCTCATTACATAGCTTCTTCTTAGTCGCTGAGAGTTCTAATGGAACCTGATACCCTTCCTCATTACATAGCTTCTTCTTAGTCGCTGAGAGTTCTAATGGAACCTGGAACCCTTCCTCATTACATAGCTTCTTCTTAGTCGCTGAGAGTTCTAATGGGACCTGCCACAGCTTTTCTGCCAGGCTGATTGGGGAAGTCTCCCATTAGATAGATAGCCTAATGATTATGGTCTGTCTATCTATCTATCTATCTATCTATCTATCTATCTATCTATCAACAATGCACAGTATATCTATCTATCTATCTATCTATCTATCTATCAATCAACAATGCACAGTATATCTATCTAACTATCTATCTACATGTATCTATCTATCTATCTATCAACAATGCACAGTATATCTATCTATCTATCTATCTATCTATCTATCTATCTATCTATATAAACCCTCTAAATCCGTCTGAGCATTTTTTTATCAGGCTACTATAGGCTTTTGCCTACTAATCAATATTTCAGACAAGGATGAGAGTGGTATTGAGCGGGTTATGAAGCAAAATTATTTGATTACAGTTTTTCTCACTCGCTTTGGTTCTTTCCTCACATCACTTAACATTTGCACAGCAGTTAGTGCATTTCAAGTGCATTTCTCAAAACAATTAGTGCAAACTGTAAAACCTAGTGGATAACCTGCAAAAGCATGTCACTTGCTCAAAATGGATAGTCCATTCCTCAAAAGCAAGTATTTATGTCAATGAAAGTAACAGTGTCATCAAAATGAGAAGTCTTGTCACCATCGTTTATGAACAAGATAGTCAAATGGCTTTGTCATGTTTTCATTACGACAGTTTATGCTCTCAGTGTTTTCCCATGCAAATAAAGGTCAGGTCGTTTGAAGATAAGAAAGAAGTCGAGTAAAGTGAGGAATTGTGTAGGCTTAGATTTTGATGCAGTAGTCCTACAGACTAAACCACATGTTCCTTTCTCTGCTTGTACCCTTATAGGCCTAATAAAATATAGCCCTCACTTAGCAAAGATAATGGCAA
>NC_055957.1:7149714-7159714 GCF_018492685.1 Alosa sapidissima | reverse complement strand
GACTGACACCGTCTCAGCCTGAGAGCAGTCTATTGATTTACTGTACGTGTGCTGTTGATGAACAAGCCAGCACACCCACTCAAAACACCACTGCTTTATTTAAATATCAGACTTTATTAGGCTCTGACGTTTCCATGGGCTCATCCATCACCTCGTCCTTGTCATCAACGTTAAAACAGCAGGCAGATCTGACCTTCTATGACAAAAGAGTGAAGTGCTTGTTTAATGCGTGGAGTGTGAGTGTGAGTGTGTGTGTGTGTGTGTGTGTGTGTGTGTGTGTGTGTGTGTGTGAGGCCTCAGAGATGCAGACAGATAAACAGATGCCTCCGTGTCTGCCCCAGGTTATGAGGAGTGATGTTGCCTCCATCTTGCCTTGCTGTTGCCCCTGGGGCTGTAGTATTCTGTTGCCCTGTTGCCCCCGGGGCTGTAGTACTCTCTGTGACACCCCTCAGGGCTCATTGTTATGGTGCTACATGAAGGAATGAACTTGAACTTGAATATGAAATGGGTTTGGAAGCTCTTATAGTCTCACCATATCATGTGTGTCTAGCGCATGTGTCTGTGATCTCTGCATTTAGTGTTTCTGTTTTTATCCACTGGGAGAGGATCAGGAGTGAACCACTGCCTTGAATGCAATGACTCCCTGCATAGTTAATATTGGGTTGGTCCTCCAGTATAGCAGTATAGAGTGATTTGTTTCATTTAGGACCTGCTGTGCATTTTCAATTACATCAGCTATTCATCATATTTACCAACGCATATCTATGGAAGGAGTGTTCTGCATGAAACATGAAGCCGATTGGTGAATGTTCGTGTGGACCCATCAGTAAAGTGATTCATGATTGGCCATTGTGGGTTTTATAGGCTGTGCTGTCATCATGATTCCATTCCCATTCTAAGTGATTCAGAGTGGAATGGAGTGAAAATGACTTCCTGCCTCTGACTGGTGCCCAGACCTCTGGGAGAGAGAACGCTGTTATGGGGAAGATGGAGGAGATGGAGGATGGCTTCAGCACTGCTCTAAAAGAGAGAATGGTGGTGTTATGGAGGAGATGGAGGAGAGAAGGGTGTTATGGGGGAAAGATGGAGGAGATGGAGGAGATGGAGGATGGCTTCAGCACGGCTCTAAAAGAGAGAATGGTGTTATGGATGAGATGGAGGAGAGATGGGTGTTATGGAGGAGATGGAGGAGATGGAGGAGATGGGGGATGGCTTCAGCACGGCTCTAAAAGAGAGAATGGTGTTATGGGGGGAAAACAATGTTTTAAGGAGAAGTGCTTTTCAGGGTTTTAAGATGCATCATCAGTTATGTAGACTATTCCAAGATGTTTGCAGTTCTAGCTGCTCTTGACAGTTGTTATACAGTCTATGGTGTGTGTGTGTGTGTGTGTGTACTAAATGGTATGTGTGTGTGTGTGCCTCTGTCCCACAGGTGAAGTGCTGTAAGTACTGGCCTGATGACACTGAGCTCTACAGGGACATGAAGGTGACTCTGATTGAGACGCAGCTCTTGTCTGAGTACGTCATCAGGACCTTTGCTGTGGAGAAGGTGAGCTCATAAAGAAGAAATGTGTGTGTGTGTGTGTGTCAGGGTTCCCGCGGATCCTCAAAAAGTCTTAAAAAGTCTTAAATACAACTTTCGGTTTTTAAGGCCTAAAAAAGTCTTAAATTGTCGGGGATGTCTTAAATTTTCAAAAGGGAGGTATTAAATTTGCGTATGGGACCGCCAGCGAGTGAGCGAGCGCAAGAGAGCGAGTGAAATGTCTCCATCCATCCGAACGCTATTGTATAAGTGACTATATAAGGCTACGGGAGGAAGTGTAGTGGTTGCAGAGTGAAGATTATTTTCACGGGTGTGGTTAAAGGTGTGAAAACGGTAATAATATGTACAAATATGCCTGACGTTTTCGTGGTGTAGCCGAGGCCTGAGAGATACACAGGTAGCCTACGTGAGCGGGAGAAAGTTGATAAGCCAGTTAGCGATAGGGTGGCCATACGTTCGAATTTAGGCCGGACATATGGATTTTAAAAGTCCTGTCCAGCGTCTGGCGCAGCCTCAAGCCGGACGCTATTTGTCCTCCTTTTTGGAGTTGCGCTGGGCATCTAGAATCTTTGCTCGAATGCAGCATGGTTTCACAAACTATGGACGCGAAGACTGCTGGTCAAATTATGTGCAGTGCTTCTGTCACTCGTCTGATAATTTGCTGCGCAATTTATGAAGGAACCACGGACTGACTTCCATTTACGAAATCAGAAGGAAATACTGTACATGTTAAGTTGATCTGTTTACATCTTTCCAGCGTGTGTTGCTGGCCTAGCCTAGGGAAGAAAATATCTGTCTAAGTTATAATACCTGTAGGCTAATATCTGTCAGCAGCTTGTTTGCCAGACTTTCCCAGTAGGCCTACTTCGCAAAAGTTGTGAAATATAACCGCATATTTTTTTTGATTGTCGGCGACTGCTACATAAAAAAAACGTGCGTTCATAATACATGCGTGCTTGAGATGAAACCAGCAGTTTTCAGCAGGATCCGAGGAGGACCTCTCTCTTAATTAATTTAAAACAAAACAATGTTTTACAATATTTCAGTCAAGCTTTGGTTTGTTTAGATACAACTGGTATGCAAAATGTAAAGTAGTGGATTAACTGTAATTTGCTGTGCTGTATATGGGACATATGATGCATATGGGATTGGGAATAGATGCACATAGTAAATGATATAAAGTAGGCCTATTAAAATATGTAAATAGCTTAGTCTAACTTTGGAAAAAAAATATTGAAGGGAATCCAGTCCAGTGCACATGTCTTTGGCAAGTAATTACACAAGTAATTACTTGCACAAGTCTTTGGCAAGTAGGCTACTACAGATACAGGTGAAGAACAGTCAGTCTCAGCCAGTAAGCACAACCAGATATGTACAGCCAGCTTCAAAAGCAAGCAGCCCAGACCCTAAAATTGGGCATTTATAGCTGTGAAGGTAATTCACACAATTAATTTTCTTTCGCCAAAATATATTTCGTAACTTCTGTAGACATCCAAAATTGGGTTAAAATTAGTAGAAAAAAAAAACTGTTGCATAAAACAATTTTAAGTTGTCGTATGTAGCCGTGGTATAGTCTTATGATGTCTTGAAAAGGTCTTAATTTGCACTTGGAAAATGTGCAGATACCTTGGTGTGTGTGTGTGTGTGTGTCATCAGGACCTTTGCTGTGGAGAAAGTGAGCTCATGGAGAAAAAAAACACACTTCAGCACAATCACTCCCCAAAGAGACAAGCACTACTTATTTCAGTAGTATATGTTCAATACACTAAATGCTTTTCCCCTCTTTTTTTTCTCTATTTCTATCTGGGTGTGTGTGTGTGTGTGTGTGTTTTTCTCTTTGTCTGTGTGTGTATCAAATGTGTGTGCATGTGTGTGTCTGGTATTTATTGTGTGTGTGTGTGTGTGTGTGTGTGTATGTGTGTGTTTGTATTGTGTGTATCTGGTGTTTATTGTGTTTGTGTGTGTTTGTCTCTGTGTGTGTGTGTGTGTGTGTGTGTGTGTGTGTGTGTGTGTGTGTGTGTATGTGTGTGTATCCGGTGTGTGTGTATGTGTGCGTGTGCGGTACTTTGGGTGTGTGTGTGTGTGTGTGCGTCTCTGTGTGTGTGTATGTGTGTGTGTGTGCATGTGTATTTGTGTGTGTGTGTGTGTGTCTCTGTGTGTGTGTGTGTGTATCCGGTGTGTGTGTGTGCGGTACTTTGGGTGTGTGTGCATCCCATAGAGGGGCGCTCATGAGATCCGTGAGATCCGTCAGTTCCACTTCACGGGCTGGCCAGACCACGGGGTTCCATACCACGCCACTGGCCTGCTGGGCTTCGTCCGGCGCGTCAAGGCCAAGAACCCAGCCAACGCCGGCCCCATGGTAGTGCACTGCAGGTGGGTCACCTCACACACACACTCCCCTCTCCTCCTCCTCCTCTACCCCACACGCCTCTGGTGACTTGTGTGTGTGTGTGTGGGCGTGGGTGACTTGTGTCTGTGTGTGGGCGTGTGTGGGTGACTGTCCCCACTACAAGGAAAAGTTTCTAAAGCGTTTCAGCTCTCCTCAAACACCCCCCCCCCCCCACACACACACACACACGCACACACACACACACACACACACACACGCACACACACAGGAGAGTCAGAATTGGCTTCAGGCCACCCATTTTCTCATTTCTCCTCTGCTGGGT
This sequence comes from Alosa sapidissima, assembly GCF_018492685.1. Classification (NCBI taxonomy): domain Eukaryota; kingdom Metazoa; phylum Chordata; class Actinopteri; order Clupeiformes; family Clupeidae; genus Alosa; species Alosa sapidissima. The sequence continues at coordinate 7,155,499 of NC_055957.1, read as the reverse complement.
GGGATGGGGAGTCTGTAACCTCTTGCTGCATGGAAGCCCCCCCCCCATCTTGCCTCAGTCTCTCTGGCCTCTCGGAGGTGTCATGTCTGGGGGGGGGGGGGGGGGGGGGGTTAAGTGACCCCAATTAGGAATGAGGTCACGCCTGGCAGTCACTCCCTAGGATGGAGTTGTCACCAGGCAACGATCGCCATGACGCCCACACTAAAGAGGGACGGCTCTAACACACTGTCTCGCCCACGTGGAGAGGTCAACGCAGAGTAGCTGCAGGGGCTTTCTGTGTGTGTGTGTGTCTGTGTGTGTCTGTGTGTGTGTGAGTGAGTGTGTGTGTATGAATTATTCCCAGTCATTTTTCATAATTTGTTGTTTCTGATTTAAGTATGAATCCAGTTACAACCTTCTTCATTAAACATTCATGTGGGCTTTTCAAATATAAAGTCCTTCAACAAACATTAATTTTTAATGTGACACTGTGACATCGACATTATATGTAGAGGAGATAATAAGGATAAAAAATTAAATTATTATTAATGTGGGATGAAAGGAAATGGCCCCTGAACACCCCAGCATCCCCAGCAGTTTCAGGAGGGAACATTTAAAGGCATCCTGTGCCAGCTTCTCACCTTAATGGAACAGCTTCACAGTCATTTGATGGTAAACTAACTCGTTACAGGGAGAATTGTGTGCCTTCCACTGCCGTAGCCTGGCCATCTACAGAGAACAAGCCTTGCAACATGCTCTCCCCCGACTCTGAGAATCAGAAATTGCTTTACGGCAATTGTGTGATAGTCTACTATTTGTATGAAATGTAATCGTGTGATAGCTGACTATTTGTACGAATTGTGATTTAAGTGGCAGTATTGTATGCCTGTCTGACTGTGTGACTCTGAACTGTCTGACTGTAGACTGCCTTACTCAAACACCCTGACTCTTCTCATTTGCTCTCCTTTGAAAGGTTGTGTCAGTGTGTGTGTGTGTGTGTGTGTGTGTGTGTGTGTTAAACTTACTGTCTTACTCAAACATCCTGACTCTTATCATTCGCTCTCCTTTATGGAGGGGGACTCCTCAGTCATGGAAGGGAAGGTGTTTTATGAATTGTTTTATGACTGGGTTTTACTGTGGACTAAAAGCTAAATAATACACGAGGTGTTATATGAGGAATATTAGGGTTATAGAGAGGTATTTAAACATGTTATGACTGGGTTTTACTGTGGACTAAAAGCTAAATAATACACGAGGTGTTATATGAGGAATATTAGGGTTATAGAGAGGTATTTAAACATGTAATATTTCTCACACATTACTACACCTTAAAGGAGAATTCCGGTGTGATATTGACCTAAAGTGTATTGAAACATGATACCGATTATTCCAAAAATAATTCAGTGGAAATGCATGGATTCCAGTTTCTTCCAGTAGCAGCAACTGGAATCCATGCATTTCCACTGAATTATTTTTGGAATCTGATCCCTTATCATACCTGTTCATTCTTACTCGTTGCTCGACTTATCGTGACTAAATTCAAGATGGCTGCAAACGCTAAACTTTGTGAAGATACTGTCTGTATAAATCGTCTTGTAAGTAAACTACCAGTGCTTTTTCAAAGTTCTCAATGTCTCGTTTTAAATGTCAGGGCCCTCGGAAGTCTACCAATGAAGTGTGGAGATACATTGAGCCTTGTAAATGGGTGTAAAACAGTGATTTATTTGCATGGCTAGCCCGATGCCGAAGCACCACTATTGAAAAAGCTGTTGGTAGCATCGGCTAACTAGCGCCAGATTTTGGAGTGCAGGGGACAAGCCGAGATGGGCTATGAGACATACGTTCACACTCGGTATCATGTTTCAATACACTTTAGGTCAATATCACACCGGAATTCTCCTTTAACACAGATGATTTAAATGGGATGTGCCACATTATTACAAGTGCTATATATAATGAACAATAAAGTGTAGCACTTTTATTCAGCTTATATTTGGCATGTCACAAGTGAGTATGCAGGACTCAGTAAAGAATGGACCAATAATGAACAGACTGGCGCTGTCTTCCTGTCTTAGCTTGTGTTGTGATTGGTCTATCTGCAGTGCGGGGGCGGGCCGGACCGGCTGCTTCATTGTGATTGACATCATGCTTGATATGGCGGAGCGAGAGGGCGTGGTCGACATCTACAACTGTGTGAGAGAGCTGCGATCACGGCGCGTCAACATGGTTCAGACAGAGGTACGACACACACATTATCACATGCTCTCAGTCAAACACACACACACACACACACACACACACACACACACACACACACACACTTACAAACACACACACACACACACACACACCATCTGGATGCCGTGCTCCACACACTCTCCACGCCATTTCTCTGTAATTCCACTGAATCCCAGGCACCATTGGTCTTAATGGGGGAATGTGCCACTGATGACTTGAGAATAAGCAGCGACCTCTTCCTAAACCCACTCAGCTCTCAGCAGTGTGTGTGTGTATGTGTGTGTGTGTGTGTGTGTGTGTGTGTGTGTGTGTGTGTGTGTGTGTGTGTGTGTGTGTGTGTGTGTGTGTGTGTGTTTGCCTCAGAGGCGTTTGATCGTGTTTGCATCAGCTTCACCCGTGGCTGTTGATTACCTTTCATGGGCACGTGGATCTGTCACAGGAAATGACATGTTAACATCACAAGCAGTTTGTTTCACACACACACACACACACACACACACACACACACACACACACACACAGTGACAGGTGAGCCCTCATTAAAGGGACATTTTTGCGGTGCGTTTGCTCACTGACATTTTAGAAACTGTCACGTCTGACAAATAACATCTTTAGCACAGGGGTCAGTGCTTTAACGCGTGTGATGTCATCTGATGACCCAGCTGTTGCCTCTGTTCTTCTGCCCGTTAGTTTGTTTGTGAAACATCCTCTCAAAATGTCACTTCAGAAAGGATTTCCATCATGCAGTGATGGGCTCCTCTCCCCTGTTGTGTGTGTGTGTGTGTGTGTAATGGTGGTGTATGTGTATGGCGGTGGTGTGTGTGTGTGTGTGTGTGGTGGTGGTGTGTGTGTGTGTGTGTGTGTGTGGGGGGGGGGGGGGGGGGGGTCTATGGTTTCACTACGTGTTCCATGAATTAGCTTAATTATTTTTGTGGTAGAAATATCAGTATCAGCAAGTAAACAAAGTACTCAGACTCGGTCTGAAATAAATATCACTAGTTAAAAACATTTCAAAATATACCTGGATTGTTTTGCATTCTGTGACTTTCAGTCTATAAAAGGCTATTTTTCCAGCAATATATTTCATCATTGGAGATTTCTTAAAAATAGTGTTAAAATATTGTCTCATCTCTCATTCTCGTGAGCCTAATATCATGTATCGTCTCGTCTCGTCTCGTGGGCTGAGTGTATCGGCGCACACCTAGTAATAATGTATATATGAATGACCAAAGAGCTTTCTGTCAAGATCAAAGAAAAGGTAATACCGTGTTAAATACACTATGGTTCCCAATACCCATATTTGTGACTGTTAAAAAACATAGTAGTTACACGGTTATCATGTTAAAACCGTAATAGTACCACAGGCCCCATGAAGTGCGATAGGGGAGCCATGGTGCTACCAAAGCTACTATGAAGAACTATGCATAAACCATAGTAGTACTGTGGTTAGGAGCATGGTGATCACCATTACCATGGGGTACCATAGTTAGTGAATTAAACCCATAGGAAACCATAGTTACTGCATTAAACCCATAGGAAACCATAGTGCATTAAACCCATAGGAAACCATAGTTACTGCATAGGAAACCCATAGTGACTGCATAGGAAAGGTAGTGATATTCCGTAAGGGATCAGCCTTTCCCACAATGCAGACTGGTGGGAGCATGGGGAAGCATGAACCACTATAATCAGGAGAGGCTTTCGGCATGACAAATTCACGGCAAATTAGGAGACACATTACGAGGTGTGTGTGTGTGTGTGTGTGTGTGCGTGAAATCCCGCTCCCACTCCTTTGGACCCGATGGCGGCATAAAGCAGCTGTGGCGTGAAGGAGGTGTTACGGCTTCACAGCCCCAGTCTGAGAGAAGATCAGAGAGGCTGCTAATTTGGTGACAGGACAGGAAAGAGGCGTCAGCATGCATCACAGTGCTGTAAGCCCAGTCTCCAGTCCACTGTACACAAGTTTACACAGGAAATGATGACTGTGGTCCGGCATGGCCATGTAAGGTCCCATTTGAGTGTTCTGAAGCGCGCTCATGACCCCCTCCTCTCTAGCGGGGACCTTAGTCACCCTGAGGGAGCGTTAGGCTCCCAGTTGCTTAGGAAACGCACACGCAGAGCAAGAGACACTCACAATGCTGTAAGGGTGGAAACACTAGTGTGAGCTGACACAGCTCTGTCCATCCAGAGAGGGTTGCTGTTAAGAGAGAACGTTTATTTAGTGACGTAAGGTGACACTCCCACTTATGCAGACCGGAACTGTCCCGTTTTGCTCCCATAGTAACGAATTACGTTGCTCTATCTTGCTAGTAATCAAGGATCTTTGGTCCAAACTCCAGATTACCGGTACAGATCCCAGGCAGGATACTGGCACTGTGATGCAGTATGCATAAGTGATGCAGTCAGGTTTTGGTAGAGCAGTGGTTCTCAGACGTATTCTGTCATTCCCCACTTGGGAACCAAGTTGGCAAAATGGTAACGTTAAAATATATTTTCTGCATTTTGGTTCCATGTTACGTTTCCCGTCTCGATCTGCTGGATCAGATGTTATATCGGTCAGTTTATGACTATGTTTGTGTGTGGCTATTTATCTATTCTATGATTTTCCTCGTCAAAAAAGAAAGGCATCATTAAAGATAATATAGGATAGGAACAAAAAAATAGGAACAAAAAAATAATTCGTCCTGTTCATTGCGCCCCACCTGCCATGTCTCTATTCCCCACTAGGAGGCCCCGCTCCTCACTTTGAGAACCACGACGCCATTCTGGAGGCATGCCTCTGCGGTGACACCACCATCCCAGCCAATCAGCTGCGCTCCATCTACTACGAGATGAACCGATTGGACCCCCAGACCAACTCCAGTCAGATCAAGGAGGAGTTCAGGGTATAAGCATGAAAAGCAAAAAAACAGAAAACGCCTCTGAAAGTCCCTGATATGATTTGTTATTGTTTACCTGTCACCTGTAATATGTACCCCTCGTACACAGGGGGCTAGTTAGCCTCCATCATCTCTATCATCGGCATCCAAATTGCTTACTTCTGGCCACATTTTCAGAAGCCATTTAGGGGCCACGTTGCTGGCGGACAGACAAATGTGTTGTCTTTGTGGACTGGTGTGTGAGCTGGCAATTTCCTCTTCAGGGGAAAGTTCAAAATCCTCCTAGACAGATAGATAGATAGATAGATACTTTATTGATCCCCAGGGGAAATTCCATCCTTAGAACAGTTCAGTTCTATAGAATGACTCCTTAGATAGATAGATAGATAGATAGATAGATACTTTATTGATCCCCAGGGGAAATTCCATCCTTAGAACAGTTCAGTTCTATAGAATGACTCCTTAGATAGATAGATAGATAGATAGATAGATACTTTATTGATCCCCAGGGGAAATTCCATCCTTAGAACAGTTCAGTTCTATAGAATGACTCCTTAGAACAGTTCAGTTCTATAGAATGACTCCTTAGAACAGTTCAGTTCTATAGAATGCCTCTCATCAGAACAGTTCAGTTCTATAGAATGACTCCTTAGATAGATAGATAGATAGATAGATAGATACTTTATTGA
>NC_055957.1:7132214-7142214 GCF_018492685.1 Alosa sapidissima | reverse complement strand
TACTCTGTTAATATTGTAAATAATTAGCCTTTATGAGATTATTTATTCATTTGTGTATTTTGCTTTTTTTCAGATTTGTTGTGTATGTGTGACAGAGAAAAAAGAGAGAGGGAGAGTATGTGTGACTGAGAAACAGTGACAATCATGCTTTTGGGTTTGATAAAGTGCAATGCCCAGATGGTTTTGTCAGCTTTTTATTCATCTCATTTAAAGAAATGTTCATATTCAAATATATGATATGTATGGATTTCCATCGAGTGTCCTGTGTATTCTTTTCTCCAGAGACTCTTTCCAGATCAGGCCAGTAAAGGCTCACCAACGTGACGGGAATGTTGGATATTCAATGTTCTAAAGAATATCTGGGTTCATTGAATTCAACATGGAATTTTATAACTTTAGGACGTACTCACACTATGCCATTCATACTGTATTGGGTACAGTTTGATAAAATGCTGTGAGGGTGCAGATCAAGAACGGGAGAGAACCGTACTCCGGCACTGTACAAGTGAACCGTGCCCAGCGTGAGAGCACCCTAACATTGTTGCGGAAGAGAATCTTCTGTTAGAATGTTCAAAACTCCCCTGCTGAAGGGTTAAGAAAAGAGAGCCATTCTCTCAGAGCAGGTAAAGCTACCAGGAGGTTCAGGTTCAGAGTCAAACTAAAGAGTTCTTTGGTTCCAGCACCTGATTAAAGGCACCGGCAATCTCCAAGGGGAAGGGAAACCTTCACATTTCTCAAGCTGAGAGCACAGTGATGGGCATATGCTCACATGATGCCGACTGTCGGGCTACTTTATGACTACCTGAGCTGCGTAATGAATCAGTAGCCTATCGGGCTACTCTATGAATACCTGAGCTGCGTAATAAATCAGTAGCCTATCGGGCTACTTTATGACTACCTGAGCTGCGTAATGAATCAGTAGCCTATCGGGCTACTCTATGAATACCTGAGCTGAGTAATAAATCAGTAGCCTATCGGGCTACTTTATGACTACCTGAGCTACGTAATGAATCGGTAGCCTATCGGGCTACTTTATGACTACCTGAGCTGCGTAATGAATCGGTAGCCTATCAGAGCCAAGTCCCTCACCTCTCTCTCACAGACCTTACTGTCTTCACGCTGGACCAGGCCAGGGTCTGTAGGATTGTGTGTGATTTAGGCCATATTGTACATGCATAGAGCATCAGACCATCTCTCAATCAAATCAAACCAGCTATTAGGCTAACTGAAATAAAGTAAGTGAGGATAGGAGCAGGCTTCACTCAGTGTGTCTACTTTTAAACTTTAAAAGTGCTGGCCTGGAAAGGATAGTAGAATATGTAAAGTAAAGTAGGAGAGAGGCTGCACTATGCATATATACACTTTTATTTGCAAATAAGTATGCATATATGCATAGTGCGGCCTCTCTCCTACTTTACTTTACGTATGCTAACTGAAATAAAACCATGCCAATCTCTATATGGTGAAGGGTATGTGCCACACACATGCCAATCTTGGTATGGTGAAGGGTATGTGCCATACTCATGCCAATCACCTTTAACAACTTCCTGTGCAATCGCTGACCACACCTTTAACAACGACCTCCTGTGCAATCGCTGACCACACCTTTAACGACTTCCTGTGCAATCACCGACCACACCTTTAACGACTTCCTGTGCAATCGCAGACCACACCTTTAACGACCTCCTGTGCAATCGCTGACCACACCTTTAACAACGACCTCCTGTGCAATCGCTGACCACACCTTTAACGACCTCCTGTGCAATCACTGACCACACCTTTAACAACGACTTCCTGTGCAATCACTGACCACACCTTTAACGACGACTTCCTGCGCAATCGCTAACCACACCTTTAACGACTTCCTGCGCAATCGCTGACCACACCTTTAACAACTCAAACTGCATTTCGTTGTCTTTGTACGTGTACTCTGCCCAATGACAAAAAAGTTGAATCTAATCTACAAATAGGCTGTGCATAGGGGCTACATCTCATGCTTAGGGTTCCTCAAGGGGATTGTTTTCTACCTCATGTCTTTTCAACAGACACTCTTACCTATTTATGTTATTGTTTGTGAGCATCTAAGTTTGTTTACATTCCTTGTGCTTTCATGCTTTTTTGTCATATCTTTGCTGGTGGTGTTATGCCTGTATGTCACTGGGTCAAGCTTTGTGAAGTCCAAGTAAAATTTCCCCATGGGGACATCGGTCGTCTATCTATAAAATCTATAAAACAACACTATTATCTATAAAACAACACTATTAAATAGGTTAATGGGATCTACTTGGTGTGCAAATATTTCTTAGCAGCAACGCAGTCAATGTACACGTCCTATGTGTGTCCGTTCAGCTGATGCTGATGTGTTCAGCTGGTCATTTTCTGTTTTTGCACGCTCCACATGTTGCGTAATCAAGGCACGCCTCCATCCCTTTACAAAATGCAGTGTCCACCATGCGCCGGAGCCCTATGCACATCGGGACTTCACAGGGTTGCAGCTTTATCAGAGCATCACACGGAATCGGTTGCTTTGACAGCTCATGCGTTCAATATATTTTGGTAGCTATTTATATTCTGAGATGATGTGATTGATGCAGATAGAGTAGGATAGTTCATTAGCTCTTACTTTTGAAAACGGTGTAAATGTGACACACGTTTCTGTCCATTAGGTTATTTATTTTTCATTCATGGTAGCATAAATATTACTTCTCTAATGGAGCCAAACGGCTTTTAGATGGAAGCGAGGGATCATTTCACACCGAGTAGGCGAGCCGTCCACGGTTGTGGGTCATAGGAGCGTTCTACATTAGTGAACCTGCCGGTGCCGCTGGGTATCACCGCGGTAGCGATTGTGTTGGCAGGGTGCTCCCGCGCCTCGCCCGAGGTGGCAGGAAATGGATTAATTCGGTTTTTAAAAAGGGTCACATTTCCTGTCGTCGGGGTGAATTTAACGCGTTGTGTGCATGGGTTCATTATCACCCTATTACAGTAGGCTAACTGATAGCCTTGTAACGTTGTCATTAGGGACAGTGTAAATGCGCGCCTCCGGAGCAGAATGCGGAAGATGTTCTCATCCAGTCCTTGAAACTGGTGTATTCAATCTGTCAAGTTACCATCAGTTGTGTTGTTTTTATCTGATATTCTAGCATTTAACTTTTTTTAAAGTGAGTTACACTATCAAATCAGAAGTTATCAAATGTTCGTTTATCATATAAATCAGTTTTAAAAGTACATTTTCCAGATCGTTTGTGTCATGATATTTGATAACTTCCTTTTCACACTCGTCCCATTTGAGTGACGGCTCTGTGACTGGGAGAGCCCAGTAGGGTGTACTGTATTGTAAGCTGTGTCACTCGTCACCTATTGGGGGCAGCGTGATGCACTTACAAACATCTATATTTCTCTCATAAACAGCCAAATCTCCTCAAAAATCTCTGAGTTTCTCTCAAACAGCCAAGTTTCTCTCACAAACCTCCAAATTTAACTCACTAACAGCCAAATCTCCTCCAAAAACTCTGAGTTTCTCTCAAAAACCTCCTAACTGACATCAAAGCATATGTGATAGGGATTCCCCGCTTACCTCAGAAGGTAATAAATAAATAAACTATTTGGAAAAGCTCCAAATGTGTCACCGAACAGGTGCCATGTTACACCTGTAGCTAAATCATTAATGAAACTGATTGCAAGTCACTCCTGCAAAAACAGAGTAGCTTCAGCCATTTTCACAAGTCAACATACCCCAGTTTTCATATGCAGAACCGCTCTGTGTTTGCAACATGAAATAATATGCTATTTAATGCAATGTGTCTGTGTGTCTACACACAATTCAAGTGTGTGTGCATGCTTGCATACATGGTTGTGTGTGTGTGTGTGTCTGTGTCTGTGTGTGTGTCTGTGTGTGTCTGTGTGTGTGGGCTAGCAGCATCTGTTGAGAGAGATGCATCATCACAGGGCTTCTCCTGCTCTCTGTATGAAACCCATCAATAACTCCTACACTAATCACATGACTTGGCACATGTAAATATGGAACCCCAAGTACAAATCATCCTGATCTATCCCCTGCCATGCCCTCCTGTGTGTGTGTGTGTGTGTGTGCTCGTGCGTGCGTGTGTGTGTGCGTGCATGCATGTGTGTGTGTGTGTATGTGTGTGTGTGTAGCACAGGTTATGCATGTTTATGCATGTTGATGCATGTTGATGAAGCACTGATGAGATCACAGCATGTGTACTGGTTTGACTTCCTCAATCATTCCTACTTACTTTTCTTATCCTTCAAAAGCCCCAACATTCCCTGTTCCTGTCACAGAGATCAGTGTGGCAAGCAAATGAAGACTCACATCACGGCTGTCTCTAAACTAACCATGAACACAGCCTGAGAGAGTGCTCTCGGATGGATAAAAACATCATTACCCATAAATCAATATAATTTCCACATCACAGTCCCATAATAATCAGCTCTCTCTAGATAAGAAGCATAACACACAGTGTGTTGTATGTCAATACCCTTTTAACCATTTGGGTCCTCAGATAGATAGATAGATAGATAGATAGATACAGTAGATAGATAGATAGATAGATAGATAGATAGATAGATAGGGGGATAGATCCCTCTAAGTACCCACTTTTCTCATTTTCCAGCCTTATTCTGGCAAAAAGAACCAACCTGGGCAGAGCTGAAGAATCCTTTTTTAACTCGCTTACAACCTGCCTTACAAACTGCTACCTTCCCTCCCCAGGCTTAGTGTACACACACACACACACACACACACACAAGCACTATGCCTTCCCTCCCCAGGCTTAGTGTACACACACACACACACACACAAGCACTATGCCTTCCCTCCCCAGGCTTAGTGCACACACACACACACACACACACACACACACACACACACACACACAAGCACTATGCCTTCCCTCCTCAGGTTTAGTGTGGAGTGTCCGCCTAATAGCCAACAGATGATAAAGACATGCACAGTTTGTTTTCCAAGATAAACACCTCTTCATGTAAATCTCCGCCATTAATATTAATACAGCTGCTTTTCTCTCGCTCTCTCTGCAAAATGAGGAGGAAGAAGGAGAGGAAGAAGGAGGAAGAAGGAGGAAGAAGGAGGAGGAGGAAGAAGGAGGAGGAGGAAGGAGGAGGAAGAAGGAGGAGGAAGAAGGAGAGGAAGAAGGAGGAGGAAGAAGGAGAGGAAGAAGGAGAGGAAGAAGGAGAGGAAGAAGGAGGAAGAAGGAGGAAGAAGGAGAGGAAGAAGTAGGAAGAAGGAGGAGGAAGAAGGAGGAGGAAGAAGGAGGAAGAAGGAGGAAGAAGGAGAGGAAGAAGGAGAGGAAGAAGGAGGAGGAAGAAGGAGAGGAAGAAGGAGAGGAAGAAGGAGGAGGAAGAAGGAGGAGGAAGAAGGAGAGGAAGAAGAAGGAGGAGGAAGGAGAGGAAGAAGGAGAGGAAGAAGGAGGAGGAGGAAGGAGAGGAAGAAGGAGAGGAAGAAGGAGAGGAAGAAGGAGAGGAAGAAGGAGAGGAAGAAGGAGGAAGAAGGAGAGGAAGAAGGAGAGGAAGAAGGAGAGGAAGAAGGAGAGGAAGAAGGAGAGGAAGAAGGAGGAGGAAGAAGGAGAGGAAGAAGGAGAGGAAGAAGGAGAGGAAGAAGAGGAGGAAGAAGAGGAGGAAGGAGGAAGACAAATCTCTCTCCGCTGCTCTTCTCTTGGATGGCTGCTGTTTGTGTTGCCGTTGGCGATGTGATAATAGAAGCTGGTTAGCGGGCGAGCGCTCAGGGGTGTCGCCTCCCTTTGTGTGAGCCAGTGGAGAATGAAATGAAATATCTCCACGCAGCTTCCACAGCACTTTCAACAACAGCTGCTACAAGAGAAATAATATATATACACACACACGCACACACACACATACACACACACACACACACACACACACACGCCCCCTCCTTCTTTCCTGTACAGTTTTGATTGATGACAGTTCAAAAACAAAAGTGAGTGGAAGCCTTAAGATCTGGATATGTGTTTTTAAATCTGCATATGTTTTTAAAGTTTTTGTTTTTAGTTTTACTTTTGCTTATATATTCTGATGTGGGGAAGCATGAAACAGGCTGTGAAGATCATATCACTGTCAGTAAAGTCAGCCCTTCAGGGACTCCTGTCAGCCGGAGCACAGCCGGAGGACAGCCGGAGGATAGCCGGAGCACAGGAGGAGTCACACCAACACACCTGTACACTGATGATGACCTCACACCAACACACCTGTACACTGATTATCTCTCTACTGACCATCACCTCTGTCAGTTAACATGCTGCATCATCTCCTCATCTCTGCCTCTGTGTGTGTGTGTGCCTTTGTGTATGTGTGTGTGTCTGTGTGTGTGTGCACACGTTTGTGTGTGTGTGTGTGTGTGTGTGTGCCTGTGTGTATGTGTGCATGTGTTCGCCTGTGTGTGTGTGTGTGTGTGTGCCTGTGTGTGTGTGTGCCTGTGTGTGTGTGTGTGTGTGTGCCTGAGTGTGTGTTTGTGTGTGTGTGTGTGTGTGTGTGTTGCCTTAGATCTCCCTCCTGATTGAGTGCCTGTGGCTGCTGCTTGTGTTGATGGGGCTTCATGTTTGTTTGGCCTCTGGCGAGGTCTGTTACCCAGGGGGGCAGAATTCAGATGCTCAGCCTGCCACACACACACACACACACACACACATGAACACATACACAGACACACATACAGTCACACGCACAAACACAGATGAAAACACACACACAGACACACACATGAACACATACACAGTCACACGCACACACACACATGAACACATACACACACGCGCACGCACACACGCACACACACACACTCAGTCACACACACACACACACATACACACACACACACAAACACGCATGCACACACTCTCTCTCCTTCTCTCTCTCTTTTTCTCTCTCTCTCTCTCTTAAATTCAAATTCAAAGTTGCTTTATTAGCATGACTGTATGGGAACAGTGTTGCCAAAGCTGTTGTTACATAAAACTTAACATACAAGAACATAAGAACATAGGACAAAAAACTAAAACAGAAAATACATAAGGAGAGGTGGGTACATCAGTGTGGGGTGGACATGAAAGATCTACAATTAACAGCACTAAAGAACAAGAGTAATACTGTAATAGTGTGATGTGAAGTGTGTGCGTGTGTGCGTGTGTATATCCCTTGTGTTATCCTCAAATCTTACCGACACTCTTTATCCTTGGGGTCAATTTGACCCCAGCTAAATAAACCCTCAGAAAATGAAAGAAGTGCTCCTCTGTCTCAACCATCTCTGCCTGACAGTGACCACATATTCTTTGTTCTTTTGGCAGCCAGGTTTTCCTGTGCCTGCCTGTTTATATTGCTAGATTGTGGTCACTGAGCCTTTATTTTGGTCAGGACTTGCCTCTGTTTCGTATCTCTAACAGAGATGAGATACTCTGCCAATTCATATTCTCTCTCTCTCTTAAAGGGCAGTTAACATCTCGGCCTGCTGAGTGTTTGGGGCCCCGGCAGGCTTTCTATTAGCGGCTCCATCAGAGCTAATTGGCTCTGAGACGTAAACGAGTCTGTTGCCTGACGGCTTCTCTCCCTGACCCGCCCGCTGTGCTCTTCTCCTCTCTTCTCTTCTCCTATCTTCTCCTCTCTTCTCTTCTCCTCTCTTCTCCTCTCTTCTCTTCTCCTCTCTTCTCCTATCTTCTCCTCTCTTCTCTTCTCTTCTCCTATCTTCTCTTCTCCTATCTTCTCTTCTCCTCTCTTCTCCTCTCTTCTCTCTTCTCTTCTCCTATCTTCTCTCTCCTCTCTTCTCCTCTCTTCTTCTCTCTTCTCTTCTCCTATCTTCTCTCTTCTCCTCTCTTCTCTCGTCTCCTCTCTTCTCTCTCCTCTCTTCTCTCTCCTATCTTCTCTCTTTTCCTCTATTCTCTCTCCTCTCTTTTCCTCTCTTCTCCTCTTCTCTCTCCTCTCTTCTCCTCTCTTCTCCTCTTCTCTCTCCTCTCTTCTCCTCTCTTCTCTCTTCTCCTCTCTTCTCTTTTCTCCTCTCTCCACTCCTCCTCTCTTCTCTTCTCCTCTCGCAGTGGACGCCAGAGTGGAAAACCAAGGTACTATTCAAATAGTCTCTCACTCATGCCGTTTTTGGGTAATTGTTTATCACCATGGACCTGGGCCCAGAAATTTGTTACTGAGGGGGTAGAAGAGTCAGTGTTACTGAGGGGGTTAGGAGAGTGATACTGAGGGGGTAGAAGAGTCAGTGTTACTGAGGGGGTTAGGAGAGTGATACTGAGGGGGTAGAAGAGTCAGTGTTACTGAGGGGGTTAGGAGAGTGTTACTGAGGGGGTAGGAGAGTGATACTGATGTGTGTGTGTGTGTGTTTGTGTGGTGTGACAGCATCAGTGCAAAAACAGTCATTTTATTGTCCCTGAGGTGTGTGTGTGTGTGTGTGTGTGTGTGTGTGTGTGTGTGTGTGTGTGTGTGTGTGTGTATGTGTGTGCCCTCCTGCAATGAGAGGGATAAATGCTAATTACTCACACGGGCCTGGACACAAAGTCACTAATGAAGAGAGTGAGAGAAGGAGGGAATAAGAGAGAGAGAAGGAGGGAATAAGAGAGAGAGAGAGAAGGAGAGAATAAGAGAGAGAAGGAAGGAATAAGAGAGAGAGAAGGAGGGAATAAGAGAGAGAGAGAGAAGGAGAGAATAAGAGAGAGAGAGAGAAGGAGAGAATAAGAGAGAGAGAGAAGGAAGGAATAAGAGAGAGAGAAGAGGAGGATAACAACTATGATGGAGGGAGGGATAAATAGATAAGGAGGACAGTGAGCAGAGAAATGGGGAGGAGGGCTGATAAAAATAGAGAGAGGGAAAGAGCGAGGGAGGGAAAGCGAGAAAGGGAGAGAGGGGAAAGAGAGAGAGAGAGAGGGAAAAGAGAGATAGGGGGGGAGGAAAATTGAGAGAGAAGCTCACTCAAGTCATTTATCGTAACACCCCCAATTATCACCACTTTTGTTCAGAAATTCTAAAACAACGATGTTTTTTAACACTTCAAAATAACATTTGCTAAATGAACCTTACATTTTCAGCAGCCATAGGTGTGTAGATTTGAACAAAATCTGGTGTGGTTCTGAACTGGGGCATTTACTGCCTGAAATATCCGATTTTGTTTACCACGCTCGGAGTTATAGTGCTGGCCTGATGGGTTTTACGGCGTTTCAACGGCACATGGACGGTTAGACCGAGAATTCTCGTCATGAAATTAAAATTCCACTGGAGTTCCAAGCGGTTGTGTACACGCAGCCTTACAACACTGTTTACAGCTCTTCGAGTCACAGTAAAATGTCATTTTTGGTACATAGATACACCTACTGTATGGTGTGGGTGGTTGCGTTTCTTTAGGAGTCCGCCGTCTTGGTTTGTATAGAAATGGATATTAAGTGACACATACACGCAAGACGGCGGAAATACGGGACCGACGGTAATAGGGGGAGTTCCGATAATGTCACTCTCATCACCATTTCAAAATCATTAGACATTAAGTCAGATGTGTGTGTGTGTGAGAGAGAGAAAGAGAGAGAAAGAGAGATTAAATCAGAGAAGGAAGAAAGAGATAAATAAGTAATGAAGGTGAAAATAAGAGTGAAAATAACAAGTGGTTATGCGGCGTGGTGAAGCATGTTTACAGAAGTGTGTGTTGATTGGAGCTGCCAGGGAGTCCAAGAGAGAAGGAAGACAGAAGAAAACACTAATTAATGCTCTGAGGGTCTCCATCTTCTCTAATGATCTACGGTGTGTGTGTGTGTGTGGGGGGGGGGGGGGGGGGGGGGGTGTCATGACCCTGTTAGTGTTGAGGAACCTGTTGAAGGGGAGCAGCACTCTAATGATGAGGGACCACTGGAAGAAGGTAAAGAGGTGACACACACACACACTCACACACACACACACACACACACTCACAGACACACACACAAGTGGTGAGCAGCAGTCTAATGATGAAGCACCTCTTGTGGAGGGTGAA
>NC_055957.1:7052214-7129714 GCF_018492685.1 Alosa sapidissima | reverse complement strand
TCTCTCTAATTAGATGCTACAGCCTTCAGCTCCATGATGTGCACAGCGCCAGCCATATTCAGCATATTAATGTGGCTCTGAGACAGTAGTTAGAGTTCGTTTGGATGCTAATTTGATGGTAAAGGTTGTGTTTTTTTAAGAGATATAAGGACACTTCACACTTTCATTAGCATCAGCTTGTCTGAACTGACAACATCTGAGCTTAAAACACAATATAAACAAACAAAAAACATCCACCAAAACAACATTTAGAATTTGTAATGAGCCTGATTAAATGAGCCTGATAAAAAGGCTACAGTATGTTTCTTAGGAAAGATCCTTTGAGTTTAGACGTACAACTGCCTTCTATGTCAGTTCATGTCTGGAGGCCTTCAACTCCCGTATGATGTGGGAAACGCCGCTGATAAGCAGCATATTCATTTCGCTCTGAAAAGGGTATAGTTATTTTGTTCTAGTTGAGAAAGTGTTTTTTTTTAAATATATATACTCAAAAGAGTAAAGATCTTTGATAACACTTTACTTGACAGTATCGACATAAGAGTGACATGACACTGTCATAAACACATGACACTGTCATGACACATGAACCCTAACTATAACCCTAATCCTAACCCTAAACCTAACCCTAATCCTAACCAGTGTTTGGAATAGGTAACAACGTTATTTTTTCACTAACGGGGTAATCTAACTAATTACTTTTCCCGTCGTTACAACGCTGTTACTGCGGTGCATTACTATGCATTGATTGAATAAACTGTGTAATCCGAATGCACCCTGGCTCACAGCTAGTGAGGAGGTGAGAGAACGACGTAAGCGATTATGATTGGCTAAGGCAGAGTCATGTTTCATGATAGTCAATCAGAGCCAGTGTTTTTACACACTTGCCAGCACACGTGCCACACACACACAACAGCTAAAATAGAGATGCGACGAAACAGCAGAGGTCAGGAGCAATCCGAAAAGTTGTCATTTTCAAGGTGGAGATATGAGCACTACTTCCAATTCATCAAGGCAAGAACGTGCATGTAATGTGTACATTATGTCCAGGAGCGAAGACTTTGTCGACATCCGTTGTAAGCAACTCTAATTTAATGAAGCATTTCACACACGCATCTAAAGCTAGTGGCCAAAAACACCGATACTTCCACCACAGATGATAGCTCGCCATCCACTAGCAAAGAAGGACTCGGAGCAAAGTCCTCCAAGCAGCAAAAGCTAGATCTTTCTGCCTCACAACAAAAACCTATGACACAGGCTGAAGTCAACCGTAGGTCTGTCGATGTGCAATATCTTGAATTTCCCCTTGGGGATCAATAAAGTATCTATCTATCTATCTATCTAATAAATATATAAAGTTATGTAGCCTACAAACACCGGTCTGTCTGTACTTTTTGGAACAAGGTTCCCAACACTGATCCTAACCCTAACTTGTTATGACAAAAACCGAATGACACCTAATGACAGAAGCATTATGTCATAAACGTTTATGACTTGTTTATGACACGTTCATGACAGTGTCATGTCACTCTTATGTCCATACTGTCAAGTAAAGTGTAACCATATCTTTTTTATGAACCCTATGTGAAAGGGTATATACTGTATTTATTTTGTATGCACCCTATGTGAAAGGGTATATATTTATTTTGTATGCACCCTATCTGAAAGGGAACTGTATGTGAAAGGGTATATATTTATTTTTTATGCACCCTATGTGAAATGGTATAGCTCTTTTGTATTGTCATTATTTCTGTTATTTATTGGATTTGCTGTTGAGGGGTCTGTTTCCAGATGCTGCAGACAGACTCATTATGAGAGAGGGGCATGGGGATGGGAATGGGGAACTATCATTTGCATTTCTGCGTCTTGACTGACAAAATCTGAATTAAAAGTGCACATCGTAAACAAAAACATATCCACCAAAACACCATCTAGATAGAACTTCCAATGAGTCCGGAAAAAACCCTCCAAACTCAGAAGATTCATTTTAATAAGCTTACATAGTCCTCATTTTAATAAGCCTACCTAGCCCTCATTTTAAACCATTTTCTGAAGCTGGAAATGTCTCCATAAATATTCATTTTTGCACACACACACCACACACACACACACACACACACACACACACACACACATTCACACACACACACACACACACACACACACACACACACACACACACACACACACACACACACGCTTTGTGTATAACAGAGGCATTAGTGTGGGACTAACATGTATTAAGGTTCTACTACCCCTTCCAGCCTCAGTCGCCCACATTAATACCCAATCCTGCCCTGAGGGGGGCATTTTTAAATTGCTCTTCCCCCATCCCCCCCCCCCCCCCTGTGAGTGTTGGAGCACGCTCAGTGGAGCCCTGCTGAGGCCAGGCAAGGTCAAGTATGAGTCGCGCTGACGTCTGCCTGAGGGGCATCTGGTAAAACACACACACACACACACACACACATACATACACACACACACAGACTCTCTCTCTCTCACACACACACACACACACACACACACACACACACACACACACACACACAGAGACTGATGGGGAGTTGTAGTGCGCTCAGTGTAGGTGCAGCAAGGTCAGGTGAGTGGTGCCAACGCCTGCCTGGAGGGCTGCTGGTAAAAGCCCAGCCGCCTCTGGGGAGAACAAATAAATCATTTAACATGCACAAGACTCGTGTCACAATGATTAGGGTGGAGCACAGGCATCTTCACTTGGTTTGTAGTTCAACCTCAATCCCTGCATAGGACACACAGTTCACCTCACAGATAAGAGAGTGTATTAATGTATAACATCCTGCACCTCAGTGCATAGAGAACATCCTGCTGTTTAGAGAACATCCTGCTGTCTAGAGAACATCCTGTTGTCTATAGAACATCATGCTGTCTAGAGAACATCCTGCTGTCTATAGAACATCATGCATCTCAGTGTCTAGAGAACATCCTGCTGTCTAGAGAACATAGAACATCCTGCTGTCTAGAGAGCATAGAACATCCTGCTGTATAGAAAACATAGAACATCCTGCTGTCTAGAGAACATCCTGCTGTCTAGAGAACATAGAACATCCTGCTGTCTAGACAACATAGAACATCCTGCTGTCTAGAGAACATCCTGCACCTCAGTGTCTAGAGAACATCAAACGCTTTAGATGAGAAAGTTGATGTGGAAAATTGGGGGGAAAGATGCATCTTGGAGAGAGTTCATATGTGTATGTACTGTATGTGTATGTGTGAGAGAGTGTATGTGTGTGTGTGTGTATGTGTGTGTGAGAAAGAGAGTGCATATATGTGTGTGTGAGTGTGCGTGTGTATGTGTATGTGTGAGAAAGAGTGTATGTGTGTGTGTGTGTGCGTATGTGAGAGAGAGAGCATATGTGTGTGTGTGTATGTGAGAGAGAGTGTATATGTATGTGTGTGTGTACTGTATGTGTGTGTGTGAGAGAGAGTGCATATGTGTGTGTGTGAGAGAGATAGTGTGTGTGTCTCTCTCTCTCTATGTGTGTGTGTGTGTGAGTGAGAGTGAGACTGGGCTGGGAAAGACTAGTTGTATGGCTACAGTTTATGGCACAGTGTGTGACAGAGAGAGTTCATATGTGTGTATGTGTGTGTGAGAGAGAGTGTATGTATGTGTGTGTGTGTGTGTGTGTGTGTGTGTGTGTGTGACAAAGAGAGTGCATATATGTGTGTGTGTGAGAGAGAGAGTGTGCGTGTGAATGTGTGTGTGAGAGAGAGTGCATATGTATGTGTGTGTGTCTATGTGAGAGAGAGTGTATATGTATGTGTGTGTGTACTGTATGCGTGTGTGAGACAGAGAGTGCATATATGTGTGTGTGTGTGTGTGAGAGAGAGAGTGTGTGTGTATGTGTGTGTGTAAGAGAGAGTGTATGTGTGTGTGTATGTGTGAGAGAGAGAGAGTGTGTGTGTGAGAGAGAGTGTGTGTGTATGTGTGTGTGTGTGTGAGAGTGTACTGTATGTGTGTGTGAGAGAGAGAGAGTGTGTGTGTGAGAGAGAGAGCGTGTGTGTGTATGTGTGTGTGTGTGTGAGTGTATGTGTGTGTGTATGTGTGTGTGTGTGAGAGAGAGTGTGTGTGTATGTGTGTGTGTGTGTATGTGTGAGAGAGTGTGTGTGTCTATGCGTCTGCACTCTAGTGACAGTGTGATTAATCCCAGAGGTTTTTCCTGCACTTAATTATCACAGAATTATTGAGCTAGGATTACTGTACCACCGATCAACTTCCGAGTGGAATATTCAGATTAATTATGAAAGTGTGTGTGTGTGTGTGTGTATGTGTGAGAGAGAGAGAGATAGTGTCTCTCTCTCTCTCTCTCTCTATGTGTGTGTGTGTGTGTGTGAGTGAGACTGGGCTGGGAAAGACTAGCTGTATGGCTACAGTTTACGCCAGTCGTTCACTTTCGCTCTGTCAGCAGTGTGTGTGTGTGTGTGTGTGTGTGTGTGTGTGTGTGTGTGTGGTTTGTGTGAGTGTGTGTGTATGAGTGTGTAAATTGTTTTTATTCTTGCACTTTCTTAAGTGCACATTTGTCTTGGTGGAGCATCCCTGCAGAACTGCTTTGGGCATTAGGATGAGCTGAGAGGGGTGAATGGGGATCCTTTATGGTGTCTGCCATTAGTCCTGTATTGTGCTGTGTGTACCAACACACCATCTACCAACTCCATCTGACACCCAGCTTACTGCAGCCCACTTACTGCACCCTCCCCTCCTCTATTCATTATTCTCTCCATCTCTCTCTCTCTTGAACTCTCTATCTCTCCATCTCTCTCTCTATCAAATTCAAAGGAGCTTTATTAGCATGACTGTTTGGATACAGTGTTGCCAAAGCCAGTGTTACAGATAACACAGTAGTGTCTCTCTCCATCTCTCTCTCTATCTCTCTCTCCATCTATCTCCATCTCTCTTCATAATTCTCTCCATCTCTCTCTCTCTCTGTTGTTCTCTCCCTCAGCACCTCCATCAGTTTATCTATTCCACACACTCAAGCTCTTTCTCATTTCCAAACTTATAGAGATATGTGTCACATACAGTACTGTAGGGTTTCTCTTCCCCTGTGTCACAGTTGCTTGTGTGTGTGTGTGTGTGTGTGTGTGTGCAGGGTTTCTGTATACTTCTCTTCCCCTGTGTCACAGTTACGTGTGTGTGTGTGTGTGTGTGTGCAGGGTTTCTTTGCTTCTCTTCCCCTGTGTCACAGTTACGTGTGTGTGCGTGTGTGACGCACTCCACACACACTCTCTCTAGACAGAGACGCACTCCACACACACTCTCTCTGGCACAGTTGCCATGTTAACCTCAAGTGCTTTATAAGTTTATAATTGTCCTGCTTAATACCAGAGAGTTAGATCCACACACACACACACAAACACAGGGAGTGGAAGCGAGAGAGGTGTGTGTGTGTGTGTGTGATACTTAAGATCTGCTTTGAGCTTTATCCCTCTCCAGGCCTAAATGTCTACTGTTCTGGAACCACCCAGGCAGATATTACAGCAGGACAGAGGAAGGACGCAGCATGTGGGTAGAAGCTGGTTAGCAGCCTGGTCCCTCTGTGGGGAGATTGGAGGCCAAATGAGCAGTGTGATTATGCATGGAGCCGCTGGCATCTGTGTTGCAGCGACACAGAATAATGTCCCCTAATGACTTTCTGGATTAGCAGATGAAACACAGGTGGAGTTAAGGTTGGAGACGCAGCCTGCTGGGGCTTAATGTCTCTCATCATCATCATCATCATCATCACCATCATCATCATCATCATCACCACCATCATCATCGCCGTCATCATCACCATCATCACCATCATCATCATCATCATCACCACCATCATCATCGCCATCATCATCACCATCACCATTATCATCGCCATCATCAGCATCATCATCATCATTATCATCACCATCATCATCACCATCATCATCACCACCATCATCATCATCATCATCATCATCATCATCATCGTCACCATTATCATCATCATCATCATCATCATATTCCTCCTCATTCTCTTCCATCACCCTCCTCCTCCTCCTCCTCCTCGTCACCATTGTCATCATCTTCACGTTCATCTGTGGTGGTCCAAGTTAGTGACGGGCAAGTGAAGCTTTGGTGAACCACTGAAAGACAGCAGTGTGAAGCTAGCGACACTATTGAAAAAAATCCAATATGGCCACCTCATGAAGATTTTTCAACATAAAAGTCCTTACCCAAACCAGTATATGTAACCACAAATACTGGTTTACTTAAGGACTTTTATGTTGAAAAATGAATGAGTGGTGGCCATTTTTTTTCTCCAGCTAGTGTGGTTCACCATAACTTCATTTGCCCATCACTAGTCCAAGTCTCTTGAATTAAGACAGAGGGGGAGACAGAGGGATAGAGAGTAGAGAGATAGAGCGGGAGAAATAAAGAGGGAGAGACAGGGGGATAGAGAGGGGAGAGATGGAGATAGAGCGGGAGAAGGGAGAGATAGAGAGGCAGAGACAGGGAGATAGAGAGGGGAGAGATGGAGAGGGGAGAGATGGAGATAGAGAAGGAGAAGGGAGAAATAGAGAGGCAGACAGGGAGATAGAGAGGGGAGAGATGGAGAGGGGAGAGATGGAGATAGAGAAGGAGAGAGAAAAGGGAAGTGTGACAGGGGGATAGAGAGGGGAGAGATGGAGATAGAGAAGGAGAGAGAAAAGGGAAGTGTGACAGGGAGGCCCCATACGGCCCCATAAGGATGAAACAGATTGATTTTCATTTGGATCCGTCTCCCACCCACCACATCGGACCCCATACACAGGGACACATGCACACACTCACACACACACACACAAACACACACAGGCACGCACACACTCACGCACATACACACACACAGGCACACACACACTCACACGCACACACACACACACACACACGCATTGGGTCATCGACTGTGTGCATTCATTAGCCCATATCGATCGTTTCTTTTATTGGCCAACCTGAGATACAGTATGGCCTTTGATTGGCCAACCTGAGATACTATATGGCCTTTTCTTCACAATCTTGTTCAGAATGCCAGCATCTGCAGCCACTTCTTCTGCTGATGTTGACACTGGTGGTGTTGTTTTGTTGTGACTCCAGACGTTGTTATGTAGCTGTTTGGGGTACATGGTGGTGTTGTTTTGTTGTGACTCCAAATGTTGTTATGTAGCTGTTTGGGGCGCATGGTGGTGTTGTTTTGTTGTGACTCCAAACGTTGTTATGTAGCTGTTTGGGGCGCATGGTGGTGTTGTTTTGTTGTGACTCCAAACGTTGTTATGTAGTTGTTTGGGGCGCATGAAAAAGCATCCGTGCCTGTTTCTGGGTCACCGACGGCTACAACTCTGTGGAGATGATGCTTGATCTCCCCTGACAACCCCCTTCACTTCTGTCTGATTGCAACCTTTCCCCCTCAGAAGCTAATGAACAGGATCCAATTTAAATTGGAAAACACACACACACACAAAAACACACACACACACACAGTGTAAGAGGAAGCAAAGGAGAGAAAATAAATGAAAGAAAGCAAAGAGATGTTAATGGTGCAGAGAAATTATGAGAGAAATTAATTCATGGAGATCCAGAAACAAGTTCAGCAAGTTGGGCTCTGAGGTCCCTGTGGAACTCCACACATTTAAACACACACACACTGTGAAAGAAGAAGTCTTTGAAGTTGTTTATGGATGTAAAGACTCAGGTAATGTCACTGGATTATTAAAAGTAAAAAAAAAATAACATTATTTGGGAATCCATGTGAGGTATGGCTAATACTGTATCTGCACTCTGATCTAGTGCTGGTCATTCGCCTGTAACTCACAGAGGTCGCTTGCTGTATATAGTATAGCATATGTGACCAGGCATGGCAAAACCAGACACATGTCTCCCCAGAGACATTTTGAGTTATTCCCAGATTCTGAAAATGTTTCAAAGCTATCCAATGATGTCTCACTCATGGAGATCTGACAATATATGAATAAGTTGTAGCCATTTTAAAGTATACACATCTCAAAGCTACAAGCTGAGAAATCAGGGTTTTCAATTGACTACTTTCTCCCTCAATCCATGGGAGGGGAACACAATGGTCCTCATTTACATGACATTAAGATCAACCCTCCCCCTGTCACGGTCACTGATTTGTCAGCCTGCAGTGCTAATGACCCATCGAAACTATCTGTAATGGGTTACAGAACCAGCTAGTAGCAATGGATAAAGTAGTCCAAAACAAACATGAGATCACGTTTGCAAACCATGTTATTTTGAATGAACACCCAGTGCAAGGCACCAAGTTGGCAATGGATTTAGCAGGTTTAGCAATAGATAAAATAGTCTAAAACGCGAACTAAACAAACGTGAGATCACGTTTGCAAACCCTGTTAATTTGAATGCACACACGATAAGGCACCCTGCCATCAGTCAAAACAAGACATTCTCGCATTATTCAAATGAATTGCCCACCGAAACTATCTGTAATGGGTTTTGGCTAGTAGCCTATGGTGCCAATAGATAACGACAGTAGGCCTACGTTAGCTAGTAGCAATGGATAAAGTTTCTAACACACAAACTTTATCCCCGTCAAATGTAACTGTGGAAATAGCATCTGATATCTTATGATCTAGTTCCTCTGCTGCCAGACCGAGAGATTCTTCCTCGTTGTAATTATCTTCGGCTAAGGTCAGCTCTAGATTAGGGATGTTCTCCAATGTAATGAAGTCGCCTTCATCATCAGATTCAGGTCATCTGCAATCCGCTGTACTTTGTCCATCTCCATTCCAATTGTAAACAAACAGCATGCTGGTTCAGTAAGTAGCCATGAGGTTACTTCTAGCATACAGCTGATTGGCCGACAAAACAAAAGAGCACTAATAGACACGCCCAATTCAAACGCTGGTTTACTTCCTGAAACTTAACCATTTTCAAAGACAAAATATACACTTTTAAAGCAACCAATGCTGTTATCTGAAACATGGAATTGCTTCTTTAGGACTTCAACTTGCACATTCTGCAAAAAAACGAAAATAACTCATTTTGAAAAAAAAAAACCCCTTCAAAGTCGTTTTTCGCGACTTGCGTCTCTGCTACTTGAGTCTGGTTTTGCCATGCCTGGTTACATATAAGTATATTCTTTTGATCCCGTGAGGGAAATTTGGTCTCTGCATTTAGTGCATTAGTGAAACTGAATGAATTAGTGAAACACACTCAGCACACACTAATCCCGGCACAGCAGTTAGCAGTTAGCCTCTCTCTGCAGTGTGATCTGTAGCGTTAGCAGTTAGCCTCTTCCTGCAGTGTGACCTGTAGCGTTAGCAGTTGGCCTCTCTCTGCTATGCAGTGTGACCTGTAGCGTTAGCAGTTAGCCTCTTCCTGCAGTGTTATCTGTAGCGTTAGCAGTTGGCCTCTCTCTGCTATGCAGTGTGACCTGTAGCGTTAGCAGTTAGCCTCTTCCTGCAGTGTTATCTGTAGCGCTAGCAGTTGGCCTCTCTCTGCAGTGTGATCTGTAGCGTTAGCAGTTGGCCTCTCTCTGCTATGCAGTGTGACCTGTAGCGTTAGCAGTTAGTCTCTCTCTGCTATGCAGTGTGACCTGTAGCGTTAGCAGTTGGCCTCTCTTTGCAGTGTGATCTGTAGCGTTAGCAGTTAGCCTCTCTCTGCTATGCAGAGTGACCTGTAGCGTTAGCAGTTAGCCTCTCTCTGCTATACAGTGTGACCTGTAGCGTTAGCAGTTGGCCTCTTCCTGCAGTATGATTGGTTGGCTTCATGTAATTGCTGAAATTACTCTGTGCGGGTTGAATACATCATGTTGTAAGACTGCTCCTTTTCCCTGAGCTCAAGTGTACGTGTTCTAAAGTGGTCAGATCGTGGGCGCACATTCAGACTCACTGACTCTCATTAGAGGTGCTATTTCTGTATACTGAAGCAATTTAGTGGGACTCCAGAAATCACAGGACTTGTATTTCTCTGACAAACAGCGGGGAACCACATTGTGCATCAACCAAAGCAATTTCCTCACACAAAGAGGGCCGGTATCACACACACACACACAAAGAGGGTCGGTATCAGGGAGATTTTCAAGCCGTCAGGTTATCCCCATGGAATTATCCGGAATCAGGGAAAGCCGTTCTTCAAATTCCAGCTCATTCACAGCAAGGAGATTTGAGGTGGAAGTTTGAACTTGATACTTAGAAATAAATATCTCTCCCTCTCTCTTTCTCATTTCTATATTTTGCATTGACAGAGATAAGAAAGGGACATCCCTGAAAATAAGCCCTACCCTCTTATCTTGGGTGCCCCAGATACGCAGTCGCACACACACACAGACACGCACACACACACACACACGCGTGCACACACACACACAAAAAAAGACTCATAAAGATATTATGTGATGCTGATAACTGTGGATACCTCTATGTAAGTAAAGTAAATGTCATTCCTTGGAGAAATTTCCTCCTTAGATTTACTGATACACACACACATACACACTCTTGCTATCTCTCTCTATAAGACCGCATACACACACCCGTGCTTGTTGTAAACATGAATTTAAAACACATCCATCCGTAACACTGCAATTCTTGAGGTGAGGAGAAACGCCTTGCGATCTGTTGATTTCATACTTACCCAATATTCCACCCCACACCACACACACACACACTCACACACTCTCTCTCTCACACACACACTCACCACAGCACATAAATCATCCTGTGCTGTGCTTCATCAGTAGTGGTGGGTGGAAATGAATGAAATGAATGGTGATGTTGGTGTTTTAACTGCTATGCGCCTCTTGACACTTAATTAAAGTTTGGCTTGAGCTGCTCCCGTTCTGTCACTCTGTCCCTGAGTGCTGTCTGACTTGGGATCAGCTGTGGCCCTGCTGATGTGGCGCCTGATGAGGGCTGTCGCTGATCTAGGATCAGCTGCTCTCGGGGTCTGCTCTCAGGACTGATGTGTCTCACGCTCCCGAAATATCTGGGTCCACTCAGGGTCTGTTAAAGGGATGGGCCCTTGATATCTGGGTCCACTCAGGGTCTGTTAATGGGATGGGCCCTTGATATCTGGGTCCACTCAGGGTCTGTTAAAGGGATGGGCCCTTGGGTCATTATTAACGTCCAGAAGCATCTCTCTGACCACAGAGTTCAGATGTCTGTGATGCCCATGTGTGATTTGAGCGCATATGTAGTTTTGTGGAAATCTTCATTTGTGTGTGTGTGTGTGTTTATGGTGTGTGAGTGTGTGTGTGTGTGTGTGCGGTGTGTGTGTGCGTGTGCGTGCGTGTGTGGTGTGTGTGTGTGCGTGTACAGAATTACCTGAGTCTGGGGAGTGTTGGAACCCCAATTCTTTCTCCAGAAGAAAAAGATGAAGTAGCCTTCATGGTTGTGCACCAGTTAAGTCTGTTCCTGAGTGTGTTTCTCTCTCTCTCTCTCTCTCTCTCTGTGTGTGTGTGTGTGTGTGTGAGGGAGATCTTTCTTCAGGAAGCGGAGTGTTTCAAATAAACAGCACACCAGTGTGTGCAGGCACATGTTGACCTGGATCTGTTGGGCTTTAATGGCTGAGTGTGTGTGTGTGTGCGTGTTTTGAGATAGAACATTTATTAACGTTGAACACAGAGCAGAGGATAGAAAAAAAACGACCATTTCACTCACAGACAGACCAAGACACTGGAGAGAGAAAAGAGCAAGGGAGCTAGAAAGAGTAAGAGAGGGAGAGAGAGAGAAGAGAGGGAGAAGAGAGGGAGAGAGGGAGAAGAGAGAGAGAGAGGGAGAAGAGAGAGAGAGAGGGAGAGAGAGAGGGAGAAGAGAGAGAGAGAGGGAGAAGAGAGGGAGAGAGGGAGAAGAGAGAGAGAGAGGGAGATGAGAGAGAGAGGGAGAAGAGAGAGAGAAGAGAGAGAGAGAGGGAGAAGAGAGAGAGAGAGGGAGAAGAGAGGGAGAGAGGGAGAAGAGAGAGAGAGAGAGAAGAGAGAGAGAGAGGGAGAAGAGAGAGAGAGAGGGAGAAGAGAGGGAGAAGAGAGAGAGAGAGAGAGAGGGAGAAGAGAGGGAGAAGAGAGAGAGAGAGGGAGAAGAGAGAGAGAGAGGGAGAAGAGAGGGAGAGAGGGAGAAGAGAGAGAGAGAGGGAGATGAGAGAGAGAGGGAGAAGAGAGAGAGAAGAGAGAGAGAGAGGGAGAAGAGAGAGAGAGAGGGAGAAGAGAGGGAGAGAGGGAGAAGAGAGAGAGAGAGAGAAGAGAGAGAGAGAGGGAGAAGAGAGAGAGAGAGGGAGAAGAGAGGGAGAGAGGGAGAAGAGAGAGAGAGAGAGAAGAGAGAGAGAGAGGGAGAAGAGAGAGAGAGAGGGAGAAGAGAGAGAGAGAGGGAGAAGAGAGGGAGAAGAGAGAGAGAGAGAGAGAGGGAGAAGAGAGGGAGAAGAGAGAGAGAGAGGGAGAGAGAGAGGGAGAAGAGAGAGAGAGAGGGAGAAGAGAGGGAGAGAGGGAGAAGAGAGAGAGAGAGGGAGAAGAGAGAGAGAACAGGACATGCTGAGGGAGAAGATTAGAGAGAAATGGTCATGATGGAAAGATGGACAGAGAAAGAAAGAGAAAGAGAGAGAGAGAGAGTGATGCTTAGCGCTGGCTGTTATTCCATGCCAGTGGCCATGTTGATATGATGTGCTTTAATGCCTGGCGTAGCGGAGTGTTGCTGTCCTGCTCGGAGTGGCACAGATGAAAACACTTGACACGCTTAATAAGCCCAGAGCGGCGGCTCCGCACTGCGTGCCAGGCTGCCAGGCCGGTATGTGCCAGCCCGCGAAGTCGCCTTGGAGACGCCCTCCAGCCAGCCCGCCCGCCCGCCAGCCTCGTCCTGGTGTGAAAATCAACACTCACACGCCGGGATGGATGATTAATGGTGTCTAATCAAAGAGATCGCTCCAGAACGTATCTGACAAAGAGGAGGAATCGGGGGAGAGAGATGGAGGGAGAGAGAAAGAGAGAGAGAGAGAGATGGAGGGAGAGAGAGAACCTCTCCTCCACCATCATCTTGAAGGAGGGAGTGTGTCTGTGGACCAGCTCGTCTGCCTGGATGAATCCTTTGCTTCTGTCACTGCTGAACACACCAATGAGACTCACTAATGAGATCAGAGCTGATGAGGGACACACAGACTTCTGGGAAATGTAGTCCATTTGGATCAGAGCTGATGAGGGACACACAGACTTCTGGGAAATGTAGTCCATTTGGAATGGGCCTCTCTGAGTCAGGATACAGAGCAGATTCTTGTTTGTCAGTTTCGTGGTGTTTTATGCCCCTAACGTTGTCTTCAAGGCAGCGCTTCCTGGAAGGCACTAGGGTTAGGCATGGGTTAAGGTTAGGGTTAGGTTTAGGATTAGGTGCCTTTAAGTCAGCGGTGGCAGCGTTGCCTGGAAGACGACGTTGGCAGCATAAAACACCATCGAGCGACTCTGCCAGGCTTAACTTGGTATATTGTGAAACTAGTCTGTGTGGACGACCATGGTAGTTTGTGAATATGTACTCTGGGGTTTACGGATAATGTTACAAATCTGGTACACTTCATATTTTCATTCCTACACACACACACACACACACACACATATGGATATGCTGGACTCGGTAAGTGTGGAATTAGGCAGCAGGGTAATCAGGGTTGTGTGTGCTCTTCTGTGGGAGATGGCTGTGTGCTGGTGAGAAGGGCACAAAACCACACACACATATACACACACACACCCCACCCCACAGCCCAATACCCATTACTGCGACATGTGATGTCACATTAGACCAGAGTGACAGGATGCCCTAATTCCTCCTCTCAGACACACACACACACACACACACATACATAGATATTCACCCACACTCACATGGAAATCTCCCCTCAGAGAAGATAAGAGAGCTAATAGCAAGTGTCAGTGTCCAGAGCCATCACACATGATAGTATTATGAAGGCTAGAACTTCTAATTTGAACACACACATGACACACACACACAGACACACACATATCAAGCTGTGTCCCCCTGAACATGAATAATTCATGTTGGCCCCACACTGAGGATCCACGGGGAGCAGAAGCAGGTAAATTAGCAGCCAATTACAGTGTGTTTACGTGATGACACGCCGCCTTCATATATTTATCTCTGCCATTTACATTTTTTAGCTTTGAACACTGTAGAGTCATGCCAAACACAATTAAAACAGAAAACCTCGTACACTGTAGAGTCATGCCAAACACAATTAAAACAGAAAACCTCGTACACTGTAGAGTCATGCCAAACACAATTAAAACAGAAAACCTCGTACACTGTAGAGTCATGCCAAACACAATTAAAACAGAAAACCTTGTGAGGAAACCTATCCTCTGGACTTTTTTGTCAGGACAGAGAGTGTGTGTCTGTAAAGAGTTTCAGACATTTCACTGGTTTGGCTTTCCTGTGTGTGTGTGTGTGTGTGTGTGTGACAGAAGAAGATGCAACATGACAGGAGACCACTGGTCTGTATTGGACCCTAACGTGAGTGAGATGTTGCTGATGCTTCTGATGATGATGGTGGTAAGGATGAAGATGGCATGAGGCGATGAGGATGATGATGACTATGTTGCTGATGCACACACAGATAACGGTGAAGGGGAGTAGGGAAGGGATTAACCCTTAACGCTAAGGAGGATGATATTGGATACTGCATTAGACAAATGATCTGGTCTGCAGCCTGTTTGCTGTTGACATGATAATGATGAAGAGGATGATGGTGATGATGATTATATTAGCTACAGCAGTGGTCAGTGTGTATAGCTGATGTAGCTCTGGTAATGATGATGGTGTAGGTCTGGTAATGATGATGGTGTAGGTCTGGTTATGATGGTGGTGTAGGTCTGGTAATGATGATGGTGTAGATCTGGTAATGATGATGGTGTAGGTCTGGTAATGATGGTGGTGTAGGTCTGGTTATGATGGTGGTGTAGGTCTGGTAATGATGATGGTGTAGGTCTGGTAATGATAGTGGTGTAGGTCTGGTAATGATGGTGGTGTAGGTCTGTTTTAGGTCTGGTTATGATGGTGGTGTAGGTCTGGTAATGATGGTGGTGTAGGTCTGTTTTAGGTCTGGTAATGATGGTGGTGTAGGTCTGGTGTAGGTCTGGTAATGATGGTGGTGTAGGTCTGTTTTAGGTCTGGTAATGATGGTGGTGTAGGTCTGGTAATGATGGTGGTGTAGGTCTGGTTATAATGGTGGTGTAGGTCTGGTAATGATGGTGGTGTAGGTCTGTTTTAGGTCTGGTAATGATGGTGGTGTAGGTCTGGTGTAGGTCTGGTAATGATGGTGGTGTAGGTCTGTTTTAGGTCTGGTAATGATGGTGGTGTAGGTCTGGTAATGATGGTGGTGTAGGTCTGGTTATAATGGTGGTGTAGGTCTGGTAATGATGGTGGTGTAGGTCTGTTTTAGGTCTGGTAATGATGGTGGTGTAGGTCTGGTGTAGGTCTGGTAATGATGATGGTGTAGGTCTGGTAATGATGGTGGTGTAGGTCTGGTAATGATGGTGGTGTAGGTCTGGTAATGATGGTGGTGTAGGTCTGGTGTAGGTCTGGTAATGATGGTGGTGTAGGTCTGTTTTAGGTCTGGTAATGATGGTGGTGTAGGTCTGGTGTAGGTCTGGTAATGATGGTGGTGTAGGTCTGGTAATGATGGTGGTGTAGGTCTGGTAATGATGGTGGTGTAGGTCTGGTAATGATGGTGGTGTAGGTCTGGTTATAATGGTGGTGTAGGTCTGGTAATGATGATGGTGTAGGTCTGGTAATGGTGGTGTAGGTCTGGTGTAGGTCTGGTAATGGTGGTGTAGTTCTGGTGTAGGTCTGGTAATGATGAGGATATTAGCTCGTGCAGAGAAGGGTTTAGCTGTGATGTGAAAGTGCACAGGCAGGTTGAGCCAGTGGTGGAGAGCTCCTGCAGCTTGTTTATGCCTGTGTTGTTGTTGGTGTTGTTGTTGTCGTTTACCTGACTGTTGTGGGCACAGCTGGGCAGCTGTTAATATGCAGTTGTGTGAGCTCGGGCATGTGTGTGTGGGTGTGTTATGGGTTATGAGTGCTGTGTGTGTGTGTGTGGGTCTCTGTGTGTGTGTCTGCGTGTCTCTCTCTGTGTGTGTCAGTGTGCGTGCCTGTGTGTGTGTGTCTCTCTCTCTCTCTCGCTACCTTGTGTATTGTGTATTTGAGAATATGAATTGTAAATGATTCATGTTTCTCTGGACTTAAACGTGAGTGTGTGTATGTGTCTCTCTGAAGTCATCATTAAAACACTTCTTGAGTGCAGCTTCCTCCCAGCCCTCCTGCCAGATGGCTACCTGAGCACACAGCCCAGTACAAGTTTGCCGTGTTCATTATGTTCATCTTGCATAACTTTCACTCTTTTGTTTTGTTAGGGGTCCAAGCAGAGCTGCCAGAGAGAGCTGCCAACGCTTTAGTTCAGCCAGTCTCAGTAGCATACAGACATCACACACAACATGCACTTACAGCAGAAAGAGTAAATATAAGTAACAAAACTCCACTATACAATAGAGACAGTAGAAGACAAGAAAAACTAAAAAGCTAAATACTAAATATACTATATACTGTAAATTAAATTTTAAAAAATCCACAGTGTGTGAATGTGTGTGTGTCCTGGCCCATCCCTTGCTCTCTCGTCTTTATGTTTCTCTCTATACCCCACCTCTCTTTTCTTCCTTTTTATTACTCTCTCTCTCCATCTCTTTACCCCCCCCTTTACCCCCCCTTCCGCTGCCCCTCTCTCTCTCTCCCTCCCTCACTCTCTCTCTAGGAGTTGTGTTTATCTCTCTCTCTCTCCCTGGGAGTTGTGTTTATCCCCCCTCACTCTCTCTTCCTCCCTCCCTCTCTCTCTCTCTCTGGGAGTTGTGTTTATCCCTCTCTCTCTCTCTCCCTCACTCTCTCTCTCTAGGAGTTGTGTTTATCCCTCTCTCTCTCCCTCCCTCTCTTTCTCTCTCTCTCTAGGAGTTGTGTTTATCCCTCTCTCCCTCCCTCCCTCTCTCTCTCTCTAGGAGTTGTGTTTATCCCTCTCTCTCTCCCTCCCTCTCTCTCTCTCTCTCTCTCTCTCTCTAGGAGTTGTGTTTATCCCTCTCTCTCCCTCCCTCTCTCTCTCTCTAGGAGTTGTGTTTATCCCTCTCTCTCTCCTTCCCTCTCTCTCTCTCCCTCCCTCCCTCTCTCTCTAGGAGTTGTGTTTATCCCTCTCTCTTCACTTCAGGTGGTCAGCGCTCTCTCGGGCTGGAACGAGGCATTCCATGGAAAGCCGCCGCCCAGGAATCCTGCTGCTCTAATCCCAAACACCAGCCCCTCGGAGCGGAACGCCACCTCGGGATTTACCCCCTCCTGAACTCACCCAGGCCCTCGGAGCGGAACGCCACCTCGGGATTTACCCCCTCCTGAACTCACCCAGGCCGTACGGGGAAAAGAAAGGATAGAGGAGATCAGGAAGAGAAGAATAGAGTCCTAAAAGAGAGCCATTGTGTGGGATGATCTCATAAAGCACCAGAGGCATCTCTCTCTGAGCGTTCTCTACCGTTGGACCCAAACTACTGGGGGAATAAATAGGTCAGGAGCGATCTCTGAATAATGGCGTTTAATAATGCAGGATATTAATGAAGCATTAGCCCGCTGGCTGCAGGGCCTTTTGTGTTTTCGGGGGCCAGCCATCACTCATGTAGCGTGGCGAGTCAGCCGTGAAACACTATTTGTCCTGTTGTTCTCCGTCATCGATTAAAACGCTCGGCGAACTACTCGTCTGGGTAGATTAGCGTCTCTACTGCACCGCCAGTGAAATTAGCGACGCTGTCCCGGGAGAAATGGGCCATTTGGGCTTCTGGTGTCTCTGTGCTGCTGGGGAGGAAGTACACAAGGCCATGTCATTGCTTAGTTGTGTTTTTTTATATTATATACTTTGAATTACTTTTTCTGCTGTTAGTGAATGTGTGTGTGTATGTTGTCTGTATGCTACTGTGACCTTGAATTTCCCCTAGGGATCAATAAAGTATCTATCTATCTATCTATCTATCTATCTATCTATGTGGAACACTACACAGGCGGGGACACTGGGAATCATGTAGGCTGGACTCATTAGAGAGCTCTCTCTCTCTCCCTCTCTCTCTCACACTCTCTCTCTTTCTCACACACACTCTGGGTTTATGTCATTTGGAGTCCTAAAAGCCTCTGTGTTGCAGTCTGGTTCATCAGAGGTGTAGTGCTGTTTATGTTGTGCTTGACCTGGGGTTTATCCTCTGGGCTGTGATACTGAGGTCTGCTGTCTTGCTGGAGAGCCCGGGTCTGAATGAGTGGTCAACCTCAACCATCTGAGTGGATTTGAGAGCAAGGCTAGACCCTCTACCCCTATTCATAGCTGGCCTTCAAAACATTTTTAAGCTCGCTGTTGCAGTTATGTAGCGAACAGCTGCAATACTACTGTCACTGCACCAACACAATCACACAGGGTTTATTTAGGGGCGTAGCCGAGTGTGTGTGTTTGGTGGGGGGCTGGGCCATGAGATTCAACCTTGAATTCCTCCCCTTCCTCTCGTCCCAAAGAAAGCGGCGGGGGGTGGAATTGTGAGTGTTTGTTCCACATGTTGGAGAAATGAAATGAGAGGGAACATGCGGCAGGAGCAGCAATAAAGTGCAGCTACAAAGCGGATGCTAACGCTCCTGTTTATTTGTGATCAAACAGCATCAGTGGCGCCCCAGGGGACCAACGCTCACTGACATCAGATCAGTCATTCCTGCTGTCGCAACGCAAGCACATTTCGCAAATTACACAGAGACAACAGACTCTGTGTGTGTGGGTGTATGTGTTTGTACGTGCATGACAGATTGTGTGTGTGTGTGTGTGTGTGTGTGTGTGTGTTTGTGTAGTAACCACCGGTCATAAGTGCATGCTGGTGGAAATATTAATGTATGCGCCACCACTGGGTGACCCCCAACACACTTTGTGCATTTTGCTGAGGAACCCCTCAGTTCTCATAACAGGCTGAGCCCTGGACTAAGACCTGATCCCCAGTTCTCACAACAGGCTGAGCCCTGGACTAAGACCTGATCCCCAGTTCTCATAAGTCACACACACACACACACACACACACACACACACACAGTAACACTCACACACACAGTCACAGACACACATGTCTCAGGGGTCTAAGCCAATAGCTGCTGTCTGTCCTGTAAAGAAACAAACTGCTCATGTAAAGAAACAAACTGCTCAGGACTTTTCTATTAAAAACACACACTGTTATGGCCGGATGTTAAGGGCATTCAGATGCCTAACTAGTTAACTAAAACAGAAGAGATAAAAGTCAATTTCCCCTGGGAATCAATAAAGTAACTATCTATCTATCTATCTATCTATCTCTAAACACGAACAAGGCACACACATGAGCAGGTCCAGATCACACAGCAAGGGCCTCACTCATAGCACAACATAATACAATAGCTATATGAGCAGGTCCAGATCACACAGCAAGGCCCTCACTCATAACACAACATAATACAATACACATGGCCATCCACGATTCACACAACCACGGATGCTGGAGGGCACAGAGGCACGCCATCTTGAGCCTTTTAAGGGCAACCCTATCAGCCCAAGGAGCTCCATTTCCAGCAATCAAGGAGAAGGGGGTCCTGAAATAGCAAAGTTCTTGTGACTTATACACCCCTAGACAATGCAAATGCTTTTGTTGTGGAGGTGAAGGATTAACAACAGGCAAAAACTATCTCCAAAGAACTATATCTGACAAGGTAATGTTTCAGATTCTCGCGAGATTTGGCGGGGCGCCACTCTTGGAAGTTGCATGGCTGGTTTTCTCGGTAGGGACTCGCTACGTCTATGTTGTATAGCTATGCTAGGTGAACGATTCGCCTATTACCAGTTCGTTTACCATCAAATTGGCTTCATAAAGGTGAAAATCTTGCATATTGTGCCTTTAAAAAACATTTCGGACACCATGTTCATTTTATTGATTCTCTATATCACTCATATAGACCTTAAACAAGTATTAAAGCAACAAAGATTCTTTTGTACCTTAAAATAATGTTTCCAAAATTGTTTCAGTGGTTCATCAATTCGTAACAGGGTGACAGGGTGAACTGCCTTCGCTTTGCGGCCCTCTATTGCCCTCTAAATGTCAACATCCGTCCCCATTAACGTTGGAAGGGTTGGAGCCACAAAGTAGCCTAGCCTACTTTATTCACGCCTAACAGCCTATATTCATTTGGTCAACTTCATACAGCCCTAAAAAGACAAAATTTACCTTTGGTTTACTTTTAGTTTACCGTGTAGCCTAACTATAAACAGTGTGGATGCTTAACATAGTAAAGCATAGCCTACTTGTGCTTCATTCATCCACACATCCAGCTCCTAACATTTTGACCAGGGGCGGAGTGGGGCACTTAAATCCACCGGGAAAAATCTGACGGCACCGGCCCCCACCCTCCAAACCCCCCACCCCCAACATGAACGCTCATCAATAGCACAAACAAAATATGTCAATTTAAAATACTAATAGGCTACGTATTGGCTATTGAACTATGGATAGTGCTAATGCAATACAACAAGCCAATCAACCACAAACCAGGCACTTTCAATAAATGTGTAAGGAACTAGATATTTAAGTGCAGTATAAAAACAGCTTTGTGGGTGGATAAAAATGTCAAGCTTCATGCAAGGACATGTATCTGGGTATCATAGCACTCCACATAGGCTTACATATAGACAGTTCCAACGAGTTCCACAAACCATATATCAGCCTGAGTGGCCCACTAATTAGTCATTAGGCTAGGCCTACATATCAACATAAGACTTGTGCTAGTTTCCGCCTAGCAATAACGTCAAAGCTCCGCTAACCTTTCTCTCTGCCTTTCATCCATGTGTAAAACAGCAAGCAACCACGCAAATCCGTCGACTGTCAAGAATCCTGTAGTTTTCCATGAACTTGATTGCGTGTAGGGTCATGCCATTAGACGAGGGGCCGCTCATTTATCCCAAGTAAGTTATGGTAGGCCAACTTGGAGTGAATATACAAACAGGGGAAATTCTTTCTCTACTCATAGCTGAGTAGCCTGATGGTAGGCTATACAGGCAGGTGTGCACGTAGACATACGGCCGAACACTGCAAGCGTCAATGAATCGTGCTCTCACGACAACCACGCCGTTAACTTAAATAGGTTAACATCACTCTAAGTTCGCATTCAAGCAAGCAAAACGATGATTTGAAGACATCTGTTTTTCGCTGGAAGGGCAAGGGGGTAACAGGACAACACAGAGACAGGCCAGATGGCAGGACTAATGAGAGTTATGAAAGGATATGGGATATTCTACTGGAAAATATTAAAAGACTGCGGGGGAAAATTTAAAATACGTGATAAACCCAGAAAAAGTTGGCATGTTAGGTATGTTTCGGTCCCTGTGATTATTTGTGAAATTGTGCAAACAGCCTTTTCAAGTCATTTGAGAAGGAAGGAGTGGTAGCATGCAAGCTCCCAAATTGACGCTCGTCTGAGAAATGGAGTTTTGGATAATGTTCAGCTTCGGCAGCTTTACAATGACTGAGGAAGCCTAGAGACGAGTCGATAGCAACCAGTTCATGTGTTGAATTTGTTATTACCCAGTGTGCTTTGTTGATTGGTCTCAATGTATTATTGTTTTATTTCATGTGAATAGTATTTACTATAGGAGTAACTTATTTCAAGTAGGCTAATGCAGTTGCAGGAAGTGTGCATTTAGTGTCCATGCTTATTGTGTTTCCACAACAATGTTAGTGAGTAAATCTACTGAAATGGCCACCATCTTGGTGGAGTGTGATGTGTAAGATCAGAAAGCAGATGTTGATTTGCAAAGGAGCGTGGGCGGAAGACATTGATGATCGGCCGGGGAGGGTCATGTTTTTTTTGAAAATTCTGTTGGAGGGTCATTGAAAAAATTCTTGCAGGCAAGGGAGGGTCGTGCAACTTTTGACTGAAGCACTGAAAATCCCTCTGGTGGTCCCTTTTATAAATAACGAACAGTCCCTTACTATAAAGTTGACCAAGTTTCAACTTTCTGCTTGACGCTCTGGTCACTCAAAACTCTCAATTTGCGACGCCGACGGATTTGCAGCTTCTCGTCGCCGAGAGCTGGCTTTCGTTGAAAATAAACGTCTTCCGATAATTTTGCAGCCCAACTCGGCGGTGGTGTGTACATACAGTAAGGCTGTAACACACTCACACAAATTAGGGTGGATATGTGGGAGAGTGAACTGGTTGAGGCGCTGCTGTGGTTGATAATATAGAGATTGAGTGTGTGTGTGTGTTGATATAGAGATTGAGTGTGTGTGTGTGTGTGTGTTGATATAGAGCAGTGGTCCCCAAACTTTTTCTTCCGAGGGCCAGCTCACTATGCCTGGCTCTAAGAGAGGGCCAGAGACTCGGAGTATATCAGTAACCATAAATAGCTTAGTGCTGTGAACAACAGCAGTCTACCTTAGTTGAATATTCCATTACATTTAAGCATAGGCTACTGCAATTTAATACCATTGCTAGCTGTGTTTATGTTGCCACCATGCCATATCAGTGTAAAATGTAGCTCAAATGAAGTAATACTAATTAAAAGACTCTTTGCATACATAGCTCAAGTTGTGAACAAGCAATACATGTATCCTACAAATAATTTAAAGTTATCAAACTATGAGAGTTTTATGAAGTGCTGGCAAACACATCTGAAATGACCACCATTCTAACTTTCACTCACCTGATGAGAACTTTGAACTCTGTATGAACATTTGAACGTGTGAATAAAAAAATAGAAATAATTATCCCAGAAAGTCCCAGAAATATGACTTGAATAGAAGTTAGTTAGTTATTAACAAATAATTGATAAACTTTTAGAATACTTTGAGCACTGATGCAGTCAGCATAGGCCTCTTACATTGTTTGCAGGTAGGCCTACATTTCATTCCGTTTTCGATGGAAAACGCGAAACAGCGGCAAAACAACCACCAGTGGAGTATTACATGTGTACTGTTAAGGCTCGCCATAGAGAATGAATGGGGGAAATTACGGAGGTTATAGTTTGACGATGTCGTACTCCCGTGTGGGCCAGATGCTATATACCACCGACATGTTTTGGGGGGCCACGTATTCGGCCCGTGGGCTGTAGTTTGGGGACCACTGATATAGAGATTGAGTGTGTGTGTGTGTCGATATAGAGATTGAGTGTGTGTGTTGATATAGAGATTGAGTGTGTGTGTGTATTGATATAGAGATTGAGTGTGTGTGTTGATATAGAGATTGAGTGTGTGTGTATGTGTTGATATAGAAATTGAGTGTGTGTGTGTTGATATAGAGATTGAGTGTGTGTGTGTGTGTGTGTGTGTTGATATAGAGATTGAGTGTGTGTGTGTTGATAGAGATTTGTTTACAGTGGGTTCCAGTTAAGTTTGGACGGGTTCCTTCATGAATCACGCATCCCATTTTCTCAGCAGAAATGGCACAAACTGCAGTTGACACAAACAACCACAAGGTGTCACATGGGAGTTCTGTCACTACTATTTTTGATGTGACTTGACTTAACTGCTTCCATGACGCAGTGAGCCATTACAAAACATATATGATAATACAATAGCGTGAGTTTATATATCATATACCCTATTTGTCACGGTTACTTTTATATTTGATAGTGTAACGATAAGCACATGAGACTTTCAGCGGGGGCACGGGAACTTAAATTGATCACGGTAGTTTAAGCTTACACTTAAACAGACAAAACATTCTAATATGAAAATGTAGATGCAATTGTTGTAAAATGGTGCAGCTCCTTTAAGAAAGCACCGTGCGCAGGGATGGAAAGAGAGAAAGCGAGAGGGGATGTGTGTTAACTTAGATGCGTGTGGAAAAAGTAGACGTGCTGTTGAGACTGGAGCGAGTCATATTCAAAATAATGCAAAAAATAAATCTGCAGATAAAACCAATCATCCTCATTCATTGCAACCGCAGCATGCCTACTTGCCGACATTTAAACGAAAAAGATATCAAAGCACCTTTTGCGTTTGAATGTAGCACAATTTTTTTTTTAAACAGCTGGACAAATGATTTAGCTAATTGATTATAGCCTGCACACCAGCAATTGTTGAACATTTACCTGTACAAGACAGTAGCCCAGCCTAACAAGCATGTTGTAGGCCTACTGTAGAAATTTCACTTAAATTGCAACCGCAACATGCCTGCTTGCCGACGTTCAAACGACAACGAAAAAGATATCAAAGCAACAAGAGGGTTGAGTCTGAATGACACGGAGTTCAGACTCATATTGCTCCTCATAACCATCTATAATAAAAAGTGTTTTTTCTTTTCTTTTTGAGCACTTCCGAATCCCAGGACATAACGCACTGGACCTTATAATAGGCTCGAGATATAATTCCAAAGGGGGCAGATAGGGGCCTACTGCACTTAAAACTTAAAAAGATTGAACGAAGCTTCCCGAAATTTGAAATTGCGATCAGTGACTGACATAGGGTGAATACGACGGAGTATTAGGGCCACACATGAAGGAAAAATATTTTTGCCATGACGAGATTAAACTCGACATGTCGACTTTAAAGTGACCATGTCAACATTAAACTCGACATTTCGAGAATAAAGTTGAAATGTAATATCGACTTTAATCTCGATTAATGTCGCCATGTCGACATTAAACTCAACATTTTGAGAATAAAGTTAGTTTGGAGAGAGAATGACCGCTCGGGACGATTGAAAGGGAGGACGAATGAAACAATGCAACAAGTGCAACAATGATTCAGAGTGTTCGAGTGCAACAATGATTAGACATAGGCCTATATCATGTGGACAAAACATAGAACATATTAACCTACGTTGCTCAGCCAAATACTTTGCTGTTAGGTCCTTATCACGGAGTTACAGGCGATAAATGCGATGGTCCAAAGTAGCCTAAACGTCATAGCGGTTTATTTATTGTAGGCCTATTATTAAAGTGTTGTTTTTCATCTAAAGGTTCTAGGCGTACTAGGCGCTCTCCCCAATCCTAGACTTTCACGTTGCTTGTTTGTAATGGATGCAAAACAGCCTATTGCTGAATGTCTATGGAGGGACGAATGAAGCTATCCTCCCGACCACCCCATGTAGGCTATTAGCCTACATGCACACATATGCACACAAAGTGCATAAATAAAGTGCATGCACACATATTCTCTCACGGGATCAAAATAGTATATATGCTTAGGCTATGTGTTTCTAGCCTCCTATAGGCTACGTATTGCAGGTGAGACATGGAAAAGCAGTTTTAGAAAAATGAGTTTTGCCATGTTATCCTATGGAGAGTGACGGCCTGTGGGTCATGAAGGGCAGTTATTTGGATGTGCAGTGGCCTTAACCACGTAAAACAGAGTGAAATAACAGTTTTGTATAGAAACATTATATCATTGGATACATATATTTTTCTAGCTATTTAGCCTAAACGGCATAGTGCATGGTATTTCCATAACCACGAGATTGCTGCAATCTAGCAATCTATCTGAAATAACACCTATTTGAAGCCCTTTTTTATGTAACATATTGTATATTAGTGTAGGCTACATAGCTTAAACTATACTACAACTTTATTCTCGAAATGTCGAGTTTAATCTCGCCATGGCAAAAATATTTTTTTTTCTTCATGTGTGGCCCTAATACTCCGTCGTAGGTGAAGCTTTTCGAAGTTGAACAGGCTATTTAAAACTATTTGCGCACCTCAATGTCACAGGAGAGACTGGGCTCTCCCTTCTATGAATTGAAAAAGACGTTATGCTACCTGCAAACTGGCCTATGATTTCATTGCTGAGTTTGCGGCAAAGCAAGACAATGTTTTTTCAGAGTCAGGATATGGCGAATCAGTGTCATTTATTTGTCCAATGCATACAGACCAGTTTCCATAGTGCACATCTTATCAACAGTTTGAATGTCGTGTCAAGGCATTTCGAGGAAGGTGTCGTAGCATGCAAGCTCCCAAATTGACCCAGTAGCCTACAGAAGGCATCAATAAATTGTTGGGACTGGGGAGGGTCATGTGTTTTTTCCTTAATCACTTTGGAGGGTCATAGAAAAAATTCTTGCTGGCGAGGGAGGGTCACGTCTTTTTTGACTAACGCTCACAAAACTCCTCCGAAGCCCCTTAAATAAATAACGAACAGTCCCTAATTGATTATAGCCTGTAGGCCTACACCAGCAATTGTTTAACATTTACCTGTACAGGACATTGACAGTAGCCCAGCCTAACAAGCAGATGTTGCAAAAGATGTAAAAGACGCAATTAATCAGAAATAAATAATGTAATCTGCATCGCTTTATTTAACAAACTGCAAGCAACAAGAGGGTTGAGTTCGCTGTGAGGAGCCAAACCCAAGAGCAGAGCCTATCTGTTAAGGCACTCGATAGGTTATATGGTAATGAGCTGTGTGCGCCTGGAAAGACAATAGAAGATGCTTTCTGAATAGCACAGCGAAGACGGCTCTGGTCATCCCATACCCTCCCCCCACTTCCTGTAGCCTACCATTATGACTTGTTGCCGTTTTGGGACATTAAGCTTTTTCACGTTAAGCCCCCCTCCCCCACCCCCTTCTTTCACAAGCAGTGGGGGAGCGCGGGGCACAAAGTTTCACAGGCACCGTTGTGGTAGAACAAAGGACCTACAACCTCGTCCTTTTATTGGAGAGTTGCCTCGCGTTCAACGGATTAATTTGCATAAAGATGGGCTTCGCCCAGCTTTTTGACGCGCGACATATTTTCAAATGCAGCGCTGCCTTCCCGGAATGCTTTGCGGGCGCGTTAAAGTCGCTTGACGTCACTCATAGGACTAGAGTGGAATGCGACACGACAAAATGAAGTGTCGTGCAAGTGGATCGGTACCGTAACACTTTTTGGTAGACAAAGGAGGGTTCTCTGCGCTTCTGTCGTTTGGCGACAATCCGGTGCAACCAGGCCAGGACAGATATTTTAGAGAGAAGGAGAGACGCCGGTGCAGCTCAGATGTCTTCTTAATTTTCTTTATTCTTTTGTAAAAGGTGCAGAACATTATTAAACTTTGACTAACGTTTCGATGTGTCGATGTTTTTGACTAACGAACATCGAAACATTAGTCAAAGTTTAATAATGTTCTGCGCATTACTGAGAGACAGGCACTGTACAATCAAGACATCTTGCCACTGAATCCAAAACTATGTTTAACATTATGTACAAAGCTTATAGGCTACAGTGGACTAGCATGTTGCAGGGGCTGCTAAAAACACAGAGAAACGCACTGAAAACTCGGCCAATCACAGCCCTTGCTGTCGAATGCTCCGTCCAGTTCGACCGTGGAACGCCACAGCGGACTATGCTGCCCCCAAGCGGCTGCAGTTGTACTTACATTTCACCCAGCTGCGTAAATCACCTTGATGGTGAATGAAGTGTCAATTCTAAACTGGGACCCACTGTACATCCTCTCCTCCTTTCACCTTTCCTCCCCCTGCTTTCTCTTTTCCATCTCTCCCTCTCTATCTTTTCATCTCTCTCTCTCTCCATATCCCTCTCTATCTCTCTCTCTCCATATCCCTCTCTATCTCTCTATATCCCTCTCTATCTCTTCATCTCTCTCCATATCCCTCTATCTCTCCATCTCTCCCCTTCTGTATCTCTATCTCTCCTTTGTTTCCCCAAATCTCCAAATAGGAGGTCGATAAAGTCGGAGACAAAAGATTGGCCACAGCTCACTCCTTTCTCTCCATCTCTTCTCTCCACTATGCCATCTCTCCTCTTCCCTATGCCATCTCTCCCCTATGCCATCTCTCCTTCTCTCCTCCACTTTCTTTTATCTATCCCTCTCCCTCCATCATTTTGCCTCTTTTTTTCATTATCTCTCCCTCCCTCTCTCCCTCTGTGTGTGTGTGTGAACGTGCATGTGTGTGTGTGTACGCGAGCGTGTATGTGTGTGCGAGCGTGTGTGCGTATAAGTATATATACTTTTTTTGATCCCGTGAGGGAAATTTGGTCTCTGCATTTAACCCAATCCGTGAATTAGTGAAACACAAACAGCACACAGTGAACACACAGTGAGGTGAAACACACTAATCCCGGCGCAGTGAGCTGCCTGCTACAATGGCGGCGCTCGGGGAGCAGTGAGGGGTTAGGTGCCTTGCTCAAGGGCACTTCAGCCGCGGCCCACTGGTCGGGGCTCGAACCGGCAACCCTCCAGTTACAAGTCCAGAGTGCTAACCAGTGAGCCACGGCTGCCCTGCGTGCATGTGTGTGAGAGCGTGTGTGTGTGTGCGAGGGTGCGTGCATGTGTGTGAGAGCGTGTGTGTGTGCGAGGGTGCCTGCATGTGTGTGAGAGCGTGTGTGTGTGCGAGGGTGCGTGCATGTGTGTGAGAGCGTGTGTGTGTGCGTGCATGTGTGTGAGAGCGTGTGTGTGTGCGAGGGTGCGTGCATGTGTGTGAGAGCGTGTGTGTTGAGACAGCAGCTGGTGGGAGCTGTCGATAGAGAAGTGGAATGAGGAGAACAGAGACACCTGCTAATCCCTCTGGACCCACACAGGGCAGCAGGGGCTAACAAGACACACACACACACACACACAGGCAGCAGGGGCTAACAATCCACACACACACACACAGGCAGCAGGGGCTAAC
This sequence comes from Alosa sapidissima, assembly GCF_018492685.1. NCBI lineage: Eukaryota > Metazoa > Chordata > Actinopteri > Clupeiformes > Clupeidae > Alosa > Alosa sapidissima. The sequence goes on along the minus strand of NC_055957.1, from coordinate 7,101,053 downwards.
AAGACACACACACACACACACAGGCAGCAGGGGCTAACAAGACACACACAGAGATGGAGGGAGACAGAGAGAGAGGTGGGGAGGGATGGAGAGAGAGACAGAGAGGGAGACATGAGAGGCCTCACTGGAGCATGTGTGTGTGTGTGTGTTTGAGGGGAGGGTGGGGTCTAGCTGGGCAGCTGGGGCAGGAGTTTGTTAAAGCATTTGTTAGGTCAACAAACAGGGCCTATGGATCAGACACTCTTTCTCTCGCACACACACACACACACACGGCCGTATTGAGAGGTGTATTGAATGAGAGAGTGACCCATGACTGGGTGCTCTGCGCAGGAGGGAAGCTGGTAATTGCTGAATTGGCAGGCGGGTGTGGAGGAGGAGGAGAGACAGAGATAGTGCTTTCCAGTGAGAGAGAAAGAGAGAGAGATAGTGCATTCCAGTGAGAGAGAAAGAGAGAGAGATAGTGTGTTCCAGTGAGAGAGAAAGAGATAGTGTGTTCCAGTGAGAGAAAGAGAGAGAGAGAAAGAGAGATACTGTAGTACAGGGGTCTCAAACTCCCGGCCCGCCCAATTCCGGCCCGCAACGTATGTCAAAATAATAATGTAATCCGGCCCTTGAGGGTATTTTTAATTGCGACAAACAATGATACTGATAGACGATAGATCCAAGTATCTATTCTGATGCTGAAGGAGAATATCCTTTTGGAGATTATGATCGATCGTCTATTGACAGTGACAGTCACGGTGTGTCTGTGAATGGAAGTGCGTCTTTGCGTGTAACTTATACGACGGTGTCCACTAAGCATAATATGCTTATTTCGACCCTCTGCCCAACATAGCTCGGAAGTTGCAGTGGTAATCGTGATGATAGTGTCTGTAATGGACGTGGTACAGACAGCAGGGCTAGTAGAAATAGGGCTCTGAAGAACTACAAAGTCACCCTCAGGAACTGATTTGACCAGGTTTATTGTAGGCCTTGTGGTTATAGGCCAGTAATAGTTTACTATTGTTGGTATAGGCCTAAATCTTAGGTGTTTTCCTGTTAATTTGTTATGTGGGTAATATGACAAAAAAGAAAGTAAACCTGCTCAAATATGTTCATCCAGTATTTACTGAAAGGTGCATAATTTGAGGTGCTTGCCATCCAGTGGCAAATTAGATGGGTAAGTGTAAACCTTTGTTTATACTCAAAGATTTTTACATTTACAGTAGGACTTTATCTCTGACCACTTTCAAGCCATGGCCTTTTGAAATTTTGATATAAAAATCCAATGGTGTTGCTTTCTTAACCCTGACGCCTATTGCCAGGTTTAAAAAAGAGAGAAAAAATATTTTTATTTGGTGTGAAACACACACACACCTACCTGTTTTTATGCTTTTTTGTTTGTTTTTATAATTTGTATTAATATTTATTTTATCATTATTTTATTTATAAGCTACAAGGTTGCTAGCACAGTTGTCTAAAAATAGATAAAAATACTTGCACTTCCTGTACGAGTTTTGTTTTTGAAAATACAGTATTTGAAAAAAACATTGCATTTTAGGAAATAGCCGTTCTTTTTTGTATTTTTCTTTAACACTGATGTGGCCCTCCAATCAGATGCCCCCAGCTCATTTGAGTTTGAGACCCCTGCTGTAATGTGTTCCATGAGAGACAGACTCAAAACAGTAAAAACTGCTGCCTTTTAAGATATCTAACTCGGGAGAGAGACAGCAAGTGTGGTTTGAAACAAAAAAAAACAAATCTGGTAACACTCCATGATAAGGTGCCATAATAAATAGCAAACTAGTAATTACCTAACCCTTTGTTAATATTTGTTAATTGTTACTAAAATATCTATTTGGCACAAGTTAATAGTTTTTTCATCATTAATCAAATATTAGTTGTTTGCATAAAATCTGTATGTTAATGTTTTAACAAATCTATTAACTAATATTGTATTAATATTTGTTAATAGTTAACTAAATGTATTTTTGGCACTAATTAACAGTTATTTCTTACATCATTTAAATGTTAAATGTTTATTTACAAACTATATACTAATATAAAAGTTAATGACATATTATTATTTATCTAGCTTTTCTGATTAGCTTTGTGGAGAATTTATGGAATTTATGGTTTAAGGCTTTATGGTCTTGTGGGGTGTATAAGGCACCCTACTGCCAGTGGTTGGTTGTGTGAGAGTTTGCACACCTCTTCTTCCACTTCATCCTTATTGGATACCTTTGTGGTTGGCTGTCCTGTAATTGGTGACCCTCTGTCTAGTGTTTGAAAGTAGTGTACTCTTTGCCTTTGGAAGTATTTGATTGCTGCTTGAATTTGGTGAAATTCAGGGGAGGGGGTGTAACAGAGTTAGAAATGTAGTTTAGTGTTTGTATGTGATTTTCACCGTAATTAAGCAGCTTTATTAAGTTTTGGTGTTTTGGAGCCTCCTTTTATACTACAGCTCTGTTGCGTTTTGTCCTTGTATTGTTGCCATAGCTGAACAGAAGCGGTATGCTTTGCATTCATAGACATAATATGTTTGCATTGGGTAGGTTGACTGTGTAAAGCACTCAACACTTTGTTTTAATTTTGTAACTGTAAAATGTTGTTTAAGTTGAAAACTTCGATATACCACCTGTATTATATTACTTTACATGTATTGTTAGGATTTGGGTGCAATTCTAGCAACTTAGAGAATGTTTATTAATGTTTTCATTATGACCAGAGTTCATACACACGAGTCTAACGTGACTAGCTGTAAACTCCGCTAGCAATTTTCCATGCATTCAGTGTAGTTTAGCTTAGTGTGCATGGAAAGTGCAATTCAGTCTAGCAGGAAATTAATGTACATTTAGTTTAGCATTATGTTTATGCATTATCTCCGTATGGTCTACGTCTGTGAGTGTTTACGCAAAGTGAGTCTCAGAATATTAATAAACTCGTTCTGTTCACCTGAACCTTCCATGTCGCACGTCTTCCTTGCTAGTAGGGCTGACAGTGGTATAGGAATCATGCATGTAATATAGCCCATTCAACTACTTCTTTTTATTTTGCTTAAGTAGATGCTGTTTTATGTATGCCAGTGCCTGAAGGCATGTTTTGTTTTAACTTTTCCTAAAGGAATAAGCCAGTTTTGGTCTCAGTCCTTTCACTGTCTGACTAGTTATATATTACTAATATATTAATAAAGCTTAACCAACTTTATTATAAGGGTCCCCCATACTGATATATTACTAATATATTAATTAAGCTTAACCAACTTTATTATAAGGGGCCCCACACTGATAGCTATATACTACTAATATATGAATTAAGCTTAACCAACTTTATTATAAGGGTCCCCCATACTGATAGTTATATATTACTAATATATTAATTAAGCTCAACCAACTTTATTATAAGGGGCCCCACGCTTATAGCTATATACTACTAATATATTAATTAAGCTTAACCAACTTTATTGCAAGCGTTTCTGGCGTCGACAAGAGTGGTGGCATGTTAAGGTAGCTCCGTGTTTTTTTCTTGAATTTCCCCTTCGGGATCAATAAAGTATCTATCTATCTATATCTATCTATCTATCTATTGTAAGGGTCCTATGGGGAGTGGTTCATATTCGGGCTAGCCATGCAAATAAATCACTGTTTTACACCCATTTACGAGGCTCAATGTATCTCCACACTTCATTGGTAGACTTCCGAGGGCCCTGACATTTAAAACGAGACATTGAGAACTTTGAAAAAGCACTGGTAGTTTACTTACAAGACGATTTATACAAACAGTATCTTCACAAAGTTTAGCGTTTGCAGCCATCTTGAATTTAGTCACGATAAGTCGAGCGACGAGTAAGAATGAACAGGTATGATAAGGGATCAGATTCCAAAAATAATTCAGTGGAAATGCATGGATTCCAGTTTCTTCCAGTAGCAGTCGTTTTTGAAGGCAGCATTGATGCATCTTCCATGCTCCCTACCATAGTCCTTTGCGGCAATGTCTGAAACAGCTGTGAAAATTAAACAAAGATGGCAGATGACAACGGAAATGGCTACTGAATCTGTTTAAATGTGCTTTGTGTGATATTGTTTTGCTTAGATTTGTAGTAAGAAATAAATACTGTACTATCTGATTATACCATTGTTGTAAACATTTATAGCATCTGGTATGATATATGTGCCACCTGTCAAACAACTTATACCGTTAGCCTGCTAGCTTCCGTAAGCTAGTTTAGTTTAACATTTCGGCTTTTTCTAACGTCATACCGTAGTGTTAACCAAAGATTCCAGAGTGCTATGCTCATTCTTAAAAGATGCATTCAATCCAAAGTCATGTGTAGTGAGACAGCTCTCTATTTAGGCAGGGAGACAGCAAGTTGCTGTCTTCCGTTTCAAACAGAGCCAGAGAGAGTGTCTGTGTGAGTGGGTGTGTTTCAGTGAGATGGCGATGTCCAGCAGGCCCACACAGTTAGAGCGAGAAAACAAGCTCCTCAGGGACACAGGCTCAAATAGGCTATATCACAGTGTGTGTGTGTGTGTGTGTGAATTGTGATCTATGATCTTGTTAAAAGCGGTACATCCATCAATGCGATCTCTGTGTGTATGTGTTAGCTTGGTGTATGCCACCACATCACTCACACACACTCAACCTCTCTCTCTCACACACACATTGTCTTTGTTGCTCTCTTAATCTTATCCTTTTTATTAATTGGAGGGTTACCCTGTTCAACATCCATCAACCTGGTCAAGGAATGGGATCACTCTGTGTGTGTGTGCAAGCATTCGCTCAATCTGGTCAAGGAATGGGATCACTGTGTGTGTGTGTGCAAGCATTTGCTCAAACCCCGATACAACTTTCCCTGGTGTCGTTTAATGTTGAAAGTTTACTTTTGTTACAGGTGCAACAACAAAAGGCCTTTTAAGTGTGACTGGAAAATCTTTAGGAGAAATTGGCTCCTGCAGTGTGGGGCAGCCATATTGATTTTGGCCCTGGGCTGACCGCACTAAAAAGATGGATAGATTTCTTAGAAATGCACAATCTTTCGCTCTCTCTGAGTGTGTGTGTGTGTGTGAGAGGCTACTTACTTGTTCATATAGAGCTATTGTGTGTGTGTGTGATTATTGGTATGCTGTTAAACACTCTGGTTCTTCATCCTTCATTCTTGCCTCTCCGGAGGTCTGAGACAATGTCTGTTGTCTGTCCTGTTGAGACATGAACTGCAAATGACTATCAGAGACTGATGTGTGGACTAGCCTGTCAATGGACGCTACTTGTGGCGCTAATGACTCACAGGTAATAAATGCTGGCTAGGATTAGCTTTGGTGCGCTATTAACTGGGCTTGCAGCATTTAATCTTGACCAAAAAAGCATTAGAGCTAGTTCAACTTGAACGTTACTTCTTGAAAGTGGTACAATTTGCAGGGGCAGTCTTTTTCTTGATCAGTTCCCATTCACCCATAGACTGTTTTGGAGTGGAGTTCCCTGCAATTCCCATTCACCCAGAGACTGTTTTGGTTGGCTTGCAGGCTACAGTGACAGGTGTTGGTGCATTTGGAAAGCGGTTTGTAATAAAGTTACTCATATATATTGGGAACATGTTGGGCCCTTCTGACACTATCCGTGTAGGAGAAGAATATTGTAAGTGTACTACCAGTTTACTGCCATATCCATGTAGGACAGACATGTCAAAGTCAAGGCCCGTGGGCCGGATCCGGCCCGCAAATGAATTATCTACGGCCCCCGGGATGATATTTGATTAGTATTAGAACCGGCCCGCAGGCCACAGCCGCCGGCTGCTGTTTTGCATGCACCAATACTCCATTTCCCACCATGCAACGGTAGCCCACAAACTCACTGCGGCGCCGCAAGTGGGCCTCGGCTTCATTATTCATCAGTATTCAGTCAGGGCAGATGTCAACTTTCAGCTACCCCCCTCCCCAGTGTTGTGCCTGAACACGTTCATTGAACGAAAGTGCATGAACTCGTTCATATTTTGAGCGAGCGAACGTGAATTAAACGTACTGTATTAGCCTACTACTGCCTGATGAACGTTACTGTGAACTCGTTCATTCTGGTGTCTGTGAACGGCACGCTCTTTCAGTTTAACTTCGTTTAATAGGGTGTCAGATTTCTACAGAGCCTTCCATGCTAAAACCCGGCAAAAACACACCGTAAAAAGGCCTTAATATTAATAATCTTAGTTAAAGATAGTTAAAGATCTCCAGATCAGTGATTTACACATGATCTGATCCGCCATTTACCATTCACAAAAGCTGGTATTGTGTTTCCTGAATCCTTACATTCAGGCATTCAAATGAAATGTAATTAGCATATAAATATTCTATCAGTGTATGATGCTTGCATGAGGGAAACATCCCAAAACAACGGCACCCATATAACTGCTGTTGTTTTGAGAAGTATTTCTCATGCAAGCATCATGCAACAATGCAAAAACAATGAAACTATTGTAGGCCTAATTATATTTTACATTAGTAAAGCAGTACTCTGTGCATGTTTTCACAAACTTTTGTGAACAATCTTAGCACTTTAAACATTGACTGTTTTGAAGTGCATGTATAGCAATATAGTATAAAAATAATAATAATTGTGATATCATTATGATAATTTGATGGGGGGTGGGGGTGGGTTCTATGACCCCAAAGTATGCCTTGACTGGGCCTCAGGTCAAAGAAGTTTGAGAAAGGCTGATGTAGACGACAAAGCAGCAAGGAGGCATCGTATGATCATTTAAACAAGTTTTATGACAAGGTCGGTGAGGATGGGAAAAATCGTGCATTTCTGTGCAAACTTTGCCCGCACTTCAGTCTCAGTCATTATTCATTTAATCATTAAATAAAATACAGTACACGTCTTGGTTCAATAGGTTACGTGCAGTCATTTTAATATGTTTTAATAAACATTGAACCAGTCCAGCCCTTGGCTTGTAGCAAATTTGTTTTTTTGGCCCTCTAATGTATTTAACTTTGACATCCCTGATGTAGGAGAAGGGGGACAGGTATTGTAGAAGGTAACAACTGATATCTTGCAGCTCTGCAACTCTGGCAGTCCTGCTGGACACACACACACACACCCTGACAGCTTTCCTCACCTCACACTAACCTGCCAGGCACAGTCCCTGTGGAATGATACCCCTCAGTGAAATAAACCCAATTCTCTCTCTCTCACACACACACACACCTTCCCGGCCCTTTTGTTGTCTGACACATAGTTTATAGGGGCAGCTGCTATTGATTCAGACTAGATGGGAGGAGGGAGGAATGACAGGGATAGAAAGAAGGGGAAGAGAGGGTGTAGGACTCTAATCTCATGGTTCAGGTAGCCATAGCAACACCACCTGAGAGGGTGTAGCCTTCTAATCTCTTGGTTCAGGTAGCCATAGCAACATCACCTGATAGGGTGTAGCTTTCTAATCTCTTGGTCAGGTAGCCATAGCAACACCATCTGAGAGTGTAGCCTTCTAATCTCTTGGTTCAGGTAGCCATAGCAACACCACCTGAGAGGGTGTAGCCTTCTAATCTCTTGGATCAGATAGTCAGAGCAACACTAATGAGCGTTTATTGTTGTTAAATAGATGTTTGTGTGTGTTCGATTGTTTGTGGGTGTGTGTTAATGTATTCAGCTGAGAGATGGCCTGTCTCTGCCTTGCCTGAGTGTGTGTGTGTGTGTCTGATGGGTGACGGTCTCATTAGTGTTGCGTAGAGCATCAGACTCTGGGCCTCTCACTCCTCATGTGTCAGACAGACCTTGTCTCTCCCCCAAACACATTTGACCCATCACTTCTCTGAACGCATTTGAATACAACTCAACCCATCTCTTCTCTGAACACATTTGAATACAACACATCCGCTTACCAACGAGAGGGGGCATTGGGGGTGGGGGGGTAACTGTTGCTTGCCTGATTTGTTTTGTTTTGATTTCCTGGTGTCAGGCACGTCAAGGAGGCCTATCACTGGTAAATGGCAGAATAATACATTAGCATTTCATTTCAAGGACACAGAGAGCCACTGGCTCTACAGCATGACCTCCATATGTACTCACAGTCAGTCACTCACTCAGACAGACACACACACACACAGATGCACTCTAAGCACACACACACACACACACACACACAGATGCACTCTAAGCACACACATAGAGATAAACTCTAAGCAGACAGACAAACCAAGACATTCACATGCACACACACTCACTGCCGTTCCAAAGAGCAGCTCAACTTCATTGGCTGTTGCTCCCCTGACCCCATGACAGGCGATCAATCTGTCAATCCTCTTATCAAACGCAATGCTAATTTCCCCACAGCTGCTACATGACTAGCCTACCAACAGCACAGCTACAAACTAACATATCCATATGACACCTACTGACTAGCCTACCAACAACACAGCTATAAACTAACATATCCATATGACACCTACTGACTAGCCAGCTACAAACTAACATATCCATATGACTACTGACTAGCCTACCAACAGCAGCGCTACAAACTAACATATCCATATGACACCTACTGACTAGCCTACCAACAGCACAGCTACAAACTAACATATCCATATGACACCTACTGACTAGCCTACCAACCGCACAGCTACAAACAAACATATCCTTATGACACCTACTGACTAGCCTACCAACAACACAGCTAGAGAAACAGAAATAACCACTTCTTAGCATAAAGGAACAATGAAATGCAAGATATGAAGTATAAGCGCTAGTACTACCCATACTAGCATAACAATAACAGAAGTTAGCTAATACTGCTAAACAGCCAAGGCACATGTAGCATTGACTGATCACCATGCATCTAGCATCAGGAAAACTCAAACTAAATCTTTACATAGCAATATACTCTGAAAAACTAAAAATATACATCATACAAGTTGAATTACTTATTTATGAACGCACACAGAGTACTATTCAGGATGGATGTCAACTTATAACAAACATATAAAGTGGATGCAATCCTCATCCATCCTCCACCACGAACTACATCAAAGATGGCTACCATACTGTACATTCATGTGTCACACTAACATCTAACACAGGGGGCGCTAATAGGCCACATTTCACCACCTAATAAATTGCTCACATTAATCTACTATAACCCCAACCCCAAGTCCTTCATCACACACCTACTGACTAGCCTACCAACCATGAAGGAAGGAGCAGGTGTGGTGTAAGTGAAGGGTCAGGTGGTGGTGAGTGAAGGAGGCAGGGAAAGTGTTGGGTTCAGTGGCATGAATGTCACTGACATTGGTCAGACTGGTTTTGTGGGGAATGTCAGGGGCTTATCTTTCGGAGTGGATGAGGTGTTGGCTGCTGATGTGACTGAGTTGTGTGCCTGGTAAACCAGTAGTTAGCCCAGTGTATGGACAGAAATTGAATCAAAGTTTTATAATTGTGTTCAGGAAAAGCAGAAAGTAGACTATGTACATGTGTCAGAGACTATTAAACAGCAGAAAGTAGACTATGTACATGTGTCAGTGACAATTGAAACAGCTTTTGAAAAATAACAATATAGACCAGAAAGGGTTTTTTGCCAAGTCACAAAATTGGCATCCTTCGGACCTAAAAAGAAGTTATCTTCTCCTGCAAGTGATTTGGAAAGAGAATCGTCAGAATGTAAGAAATCTGTTGTACAGTAGGGCTGTGCTTTCAATATTGAAATATTGTATCACCACTGCCGCCAAATATCAATATTTTTTATTAAAGCATTAGGCTGTGCAAACATGTCTATACAGCTGACTATTACAATATACATATTTTATTTATCTGCTGAATTATCAGTATAATGTGATCTACATATTATACTGCCCATGTGGTACACAGCAAATTGTGTTTCCAGCTCTATGTTTTAATTTTTGGTAAAAAGTATTGTAAACCGATTGCCCTTGAAATTACACTACTTGACTTATTGACTAATCTGGAATAGCGATTGCAAGTTGGGCAAACGCTTACTTAGTGTAGTGCACTTACACTACTGAGAATTCCTGTTTCACCTGACTTAAAATGTTTAGGGCTATATTTTGGGGATTTAAACGCATGGTCACTGGCGAATAGCTTAAACAAATTTCGGGGTTTGTCCAGTTCACATTGGGGGTGGTTTTGTTATCAAACGCCGGGCGCCTGCCGCAAAAGGTTGGTCTTATGTTTCTTAATCAGTCATGGGTGTGTTTTGTGCGTAACATCCTGTAAACCAATAGAGAGAATGACATCAACAGCAACTTCAAACAGCGCATCGGTATTGTGATAGTCAGCGGCACATTTGAAGGAATCTGCTTGCACGTGAGACCGTATGGAACAGGTATTCCACAAAACCATGCTTTACTAAAAACCTAGCAGACTATAGCCTACACGCGTCTGCACTCATCTATTATTTGAACTCATAGGCAAAGTGAAATTAACTTCACTGTGTTGTCAACGACAAAACAGTTCTACACAGTTAATTACTTTCTCTATTGACTGACAATGGTTTACAATCGAAAACATATAGCCTGAACACTTACACTGCCAAGTGCCAACCAATAGCAACGTTGGGCCAACGGGGGTTTGCTATCTGGGTAGTGTGGACGAGCACCTCACCGCGGTTCCACCTGAGCGCCTGTGCTTTCAACTGCACGCTTCTGCTCAACGCAGAACGCAGTTGAAAGCACAGGCAGCGCAGAGGATTATGGGTATTGTTGTTCAAACTGAGGATCCACAGATGCTTCCTTGAAAATTCTCACAACAAAGGGCGCGAATTTCTGAGTGTTCTTGACATTGGAACAGTGCTCGGCGGAGTTCGATGATGTGGAGTCCTGTAAAAGGCAGCCATTGATATATGACTTGATGCTTCCTTGACTTTGGGACACGGCTTCTCTCTCACACACATTTACAGGGTTCCAGTGTTTTTGAGTGAGTAGCTCTGCTCTCTGCTTGGTTCGTATTGATTTGAATATCAACAAGCAATGAGAGCCACAATTATCCCAAGCCTGAGGTCTACCTACTGTGTGTGTGTGTGTGTGTGTGTGTGCGCCTTCGCCAGCAGTCCCTGAGGTGTGACCATCAGCAAAAGTGAACAGTAGAGTGTGGAAAGTGGAGCTGCAGTGTTCTTCTGAAGAAAACAGAGTTTGTGGTGATGGCAGGCCAGCAGCTCGCTCTCTCTCTCTCACACACACACACACACACAAGCCAGCAGCTCGCTCTCTCTCTCTCACACACACACACACACACACGTACACACACACACAAGCCAGCAGCTCTCAGTGGGAGTTTTTAAGCACTTGGGCTGTGTTTACACACACACACACACTGTGTTGTGTTTACTGATGCAGGGCATGGGTGTGCATGACGGTAGGTGGTGTGTGTGCAGACTCGGGGTATTTGGGTATGTTTGCTTCCATGGGGTGTGTTGGTAGTCACTTTCTCTTAGTGTGTGTACATTTGTGTTAAACATGATATCTGTGTGTGTGTGTGTGTGCATGTATGTGTGCAAACATATGTGTTAAACATGATATCTGTGTGTGTGTGTGTGTGTGTGCATGTGCATGTATGTGCATTTGTGCATGCCTGTGTGTGTGTTTGAACAGCCATGCTGAGCATCTGCTGTTTTGTTCTGAAGCCTGGAGTGAAGTGTTTTTAATGACATCCAAGGACACACACACACACACAGATGTACTGCTACTGAAGAGAAGAGAAGAGAACATAACACATCCACTTCTGTGTGTCAGTGTAGGTTTGTTTTTTATCAAGGTGTTTTTAACAACAACCCCCTCCCTTAAAGGTGCTCTAAGCGAAACGTTTTTTAGGCTAAAACATCTATCTGCTAGCTGCCTGTGTCTTGTATACACTGTAAAAAAAACATAATCTCTGTGGACAACCCAGACTCCAAAAACGCCACAAAACAACTTGGGCAAACCTTGCCCATAAAAACATAACAAACTGTTCCAGCAAATCACTGATGAGATGCGCGTTTAGGACAGTTTCAATTGTTACCCAGCATCGCTTAGAGCACCTTTAACAGGTCTTACAGAACAGGCATACACACAAACATCACATACACATAATGGACATAGGCCTAGTCTTAGAGTACTTTTAGGATATTAAATTTATGTTCATTGTTCACGTATACTAATCATCTCTGGCAGAGAAAAAAACAAGGCAGGTGAAGCAGATGTGGCATCCTTCATACACCAGCAATTTTAAACCTCAGGCCAACAACTGACTGAGAAACTGTCCGTCATGTGATGCGCCTAATGGAGGGGAATGGGGTGGATTTATCTGCGCTGAATCGCCGGAGGCGACGACAATACTGCAGTCGTGGTCCAAACTGTATATGGAATATTGACGAATATTGACGAATGATAAACTCAAACCCTATGGAGTGTGTATCAGTGGCTGCATTGATGGCTTTTCCTGAAAAATTTGGCTTGAAGCATACAAAACCAACAATGGCCCGTGGATGATCGGAGGCTGTTTTATAGCTGCTATTGCCAATAATGGTGGACGTCCTGAAAAAGTATGGCTTGACCATGGAACTGAAAACCCCCACATTATTAGGTACGAAAGAAAGTTGGTCATCCTAGGCCCTACCGTTCTCAAGATATTCACAGAAAACTGTCTGGCCCACCCTCCTTTCGGGGGGTCCGGTGAGGCGAGTGGCCAGGTTCGCTAGCGTGATGGTCATAATAAGTCATTGGAGGGTCAGTGACGGATAAGGATTGGTAAGATGAGCAAATCAAAAATATGTTTAAACCTTTAAAACAAAACATGCCTGAGGTTTGTTAAAGTGTATACTTTGTATTTCTATTGTATTCATATTATTATGATCGCCGCTTCGGTTTAGTCAGATTATTTTTTTCTTTTTTTTTTTTCTTTTTCGCATGCCCAAATTTCCGTCAATGATTCCCGGGACACTGAAAGACCGGGGTACACGAAACTTGGTGGGCATGTAACCCCACATGGATAGCATGGAACCATCGTTTTTCGTGTTGATCTGTAGCCCCCCCGCTGGACTGGACCCCCCGAAAGGAGGGTAGGGCAGACACAGTTTTCTGTGAATATCTCGAAAACCGTAGGGTTTAGGAGGACCATTTTGTTTTGTATGTTGATCTCAAGGGGCCATGTCAACCTATTCCATAACCACTCATTTCATGTATAGCGCCACCTAGTTAAACACAAAAAAGTAAAAATGAGGTGTTGTAATTGAAGGTATCTGTGACCTAACATAGTCAAAACTGCACGAAATTGGAAGTGTAGGATCATTATGACACCCTCTGTATGCACGCCAAGTTTTGTGGAATTCCGTTCATGGGGGGCCACACAATAAATTAATTTATGTTACTATACACCAACTGGCCTGTAGGTGGCCGGAGACAGTTTTCTGTGAATATCTCGAGAACCGTAGGGCCTAGGAGGTCCACCTTTTTTATGTATGTTGTTTTTAAGGGGGCATGTCAACCCATCCCATTACCACTTATTTCATGTATAGCGCCACCTAGTTAAAAATTAAAAAGCAAAAAATTAGGTGTTTTCATCACAATATCTCTGGCTGACAAGGTCAAAACTGCACGAAATTAAAAGTGTAGGATCATTATGACACCCTCCGAATGCATGCCAAGTTTTGTGTACTTTCGTTCATGGGGGGCCTTACAATAAAATAATTTATGTGTACATTTAGTGACGTACACCAACAAGGATTCCCGGGACACTGAAAGACCGGGGTACACAAAACTTGGTGGGCATGTACCCCCACATGGATAGCATGGAACTGTCATATTTTGTTTTGATCTGTAGCCCCCCCGCTGGACTGGACCCCCCGAAAGGAGGGTAGGGCAGACACAGTTCTCTGTGAATATCTTGAGAACTGTAGGGCCTAGGATGACCATTTTTTCCATATGTTTGCCTCCAGGGGTCATGTTAACCCATTTCATGTGCACACATGTGCACAAACAGATACACACACACACACACATACATTCACAGTAATCATACGTATGACACACTCACACAGTAGACATATGTACGCTTGCATGCACAGGCACATACGCAGGCACACACACAAGCACGCACACACACACACACTCACACACACACCCACACACATAACATAAACATAACACAAACAATCAAGAATTTCTCAGAATTATGAACAGGCAAGATGGAGGTGGTGTTGTATAAAATGAATTTTACATGTGAAATCTATGAACTAATCATGTTTTGGTACTTGTTGTCGGTCATATTTTGGCGGTCATATTTTGTACCGCTCTGCGGTACATCTAGTTTAATATGGCGTTTATACTAACAGCCTGTTAAATTGTCAAATGATGTAACCACGAAAAATTACAAATATCTATTTTTTTTATAATTATTTTTTATTATTTTCATCAAGAAGTAATACATATACCAGCATATACTGTGTAACTTCATATCACCATCAAAATACAAATCGTACTAGTAACAGTACTCCTTTACTCCACAGGATCTTAACCCACACTAATGCATGCTCATACAGTACTCATACATTCACATACACACCTTCCCAGCCATACACATATTGTTGCCTCCATACTACCACTCACCCACATATACCATTTATCCATATTCCACTCATCCACATGTAACATTTATTCCCACTCATCCATAATTGAATTCACATTCAATAGGAATGAATTCACATTCATCCCCCCCCCCCCCCCCACACACACACGTTTGGTTTCCCGCTCTCAGTCGCCATACCTAGTTCTTATTACTTAGCCACTTAATTTACAAGGCTTCATATATCTTCTGCCATACATTGTTAAATTGTTGTATTTTGTTCCGATCTTCAACATTGATTTTTCTATATTTAAATAGTATTTCATTAGACCCTTCCATTGCTGTGCGATAGGGTATCTGAATCTTTCCAATGCTTTAAAATTAATTTTTTGTATACTAAAGAGGAGAAGAGGACCATCCATCCAATGGGGTATTTTAGCCTGGCTGTGTTTTGAAAAATACTGTTTAAGACCGTAAATTCAATTCTGATTCTACAAGTGTTCAAAAGTGCAAATATCTAATATTTCACACCTCCTACAGGTCATGCAATTGTTCTGATAAAATTATTAGTTTATTATGACTTCGCAGAGAGTCTGGCCTAGATCCATAGGCGTACGTTTATTTCTGGGTGGGAGGGCACAGTTTGAGGTTTAAAATCATTGGAGTTCCTTTGAACCGCTTTGAACCAATCATAACAACCTGCGTTTCGTCATACAGAGAATTTGTTTCTCTGCATCACGCCCATAACAAGCAAGCGTGCATCTTATCAGCAAACAGTCACACGTTTCATCTGCATCTTATCAGCAAACAGTCACACGTTTCATCTGCGTAACTCTCGCCAAAATGCATCATATAGTGTTTTGAGAATGTACCCAAGGCAAACTTTCATATAAATGCATAAGTACGTCCAAAGCGCCACTTTTAAGCTTGTATGCGTTTTCGGGTGAAATTACCTTTTGAATGGGAATCCTATAGGACCACTACTTTTTTGATACAATCGCGTCAAAATCGCTATTTTTCAAACACTATGAAGGCTCGACACAACATGAAACTTTGATCGAAGTATCATCAGTGTCTCTACACATGAACTCGAGCATTGAGAACATTGTTGGTGTACACAGAGTTTACTAAAAGAAAGGTTTTGAACAACTCACTTGTTTTTTCAGCTCGCTGCCATCTTGCAAGGAGTGAGTTGTCCAAAATCTTTCTTTTTAGTAAACTATGTGTACACGAACAATGTTCTCAATGCTCGAGTTAATATGTAAAGACACTGATGATGCTTCGATCAAAGTTTCATGTTATGTCGAGCCTTCTTAGTGTCCTATTTCAAGTGACAAAATCTATGACTAAAGTTTAGCTGACGATATAACATCCTACTCCACTGTGACTTCGTTCGTGACACTCCTGTTAATAGGCTAAACTAGAAAGAGCTAAAATAACACACCAACCTTATTTGCGCCTTTTATTCACATTTGCTCAAAGATGTCATAAGTATAAGCCCTTTTCGCTCCCTACGTTAATGTATCCCAAGCGGTCTACTTCGGGGGCGGGGACGTAGTATTTGAAAAACCATGCCTGGGTAACGTAATCGCTCTCAGGGACGCCCTCTGTTCGTTGGTTGGTCGGCTGCCCAACCTCCGAAGTAAACGAGCGCGAATCAAGCTATTCCAGACGGAGTACTGTAGGGAAAAGAAATCGAGCGGAAGTACGTAGGCAGGCCGAGGCCAGGCTATGAGTGAGTGTGAGTGAGAGAGAGAGAGAAAGTGTGTGTGTGTGTGAGAGAGAGAGATTGTGAGAGAGTATAATTTTTTCATTTGTTTCATCACTAAACTGTTTTGATTACATTTTTAATAACCGACAACCATCAGTGTGAGTTCATGCCATCTGATAGGATCTGAACAAATTATTTCACCTGAACATAACAATATAAATGAAACAGCGTCTCAGAAACCTAAGACTTGAAATATTTCTGACCAGATAAGTTGAGACTGTGGAAAAAAACATTAACCTTTCAGGCTGTGTGCTTGGAATTGTTTCGAGGCATCTTCTGGGAGTTTGGAATGACGTGAATTCACACGTTCTGGCTCAGAAATGATGTGAAGAACATCAGACTCAAAATAGAACAGGATGTCAGGTGGATGAGGCCAGGTAAAGACATTCTTTCTGGCTAGCTGTTGCATGCAGCTTACCTCTACTTCATCCCCAACCACCTGAATGATCTGCCCCACAAATGGTTTGTCCTCATATCTGACAAGAGCAAACTTTCCCTGCATACTTTCCTGATCTTACACGCTGTCAGTTATTGAGGTGGTGGCTGTTGGGTCCCGGAAATCGACTACAGATGGCCCATGACAGTTGCAGATTTTGGGTCTTTTGCAAAAGCATGAAATGTCCCTGTACTGGATCACAGCTGGCTCTGCACAGGTCACCTGGTGAATCTTTAGTGTACCTTTCACAGTTGGAATGAAAGCCGGGACTTTCTCGTCATACAGTACCTTTCAATTTCTTCTTCTGAGATCCAGTAGCAACGGACACTGGATTCATCCTTCAGGAAGTTGAAGACATCCTCTGCGGTCTGCAAATCCTTCCCCCTCAGGACTGCTGCATCAGCAAGCCGCTTTACGGCCCCACCAACGCCATCAGGGGCGCCCTTTCCATGGGCCTTTTCACTAAAATTCCACAAAACATTCTTGAATCCATAAAGAAAAGGCACTGTACTTAATAAGTAATTTTCCTGTTCCTACTGTATACTGGTTAACAGGCCCATCACTTATTATATGAAGTGAATAAGGTGGTGATTTGCACTTCAGGATGGCATCCTTCAGTACAGGCTCCAGGTGTGCCCACACAGCACACTCATCATGGCGGAGTGAGGCAGAGATGGTGGCATAGGAATATGATGTCAGTGCTGTGTATACCACACAGGTACCACACTCTGCTTGCGGCTGCCACCGAAATGAAAAGCCTGAATTTCTGTATTTAATTTGAAGCTGTAGTTTTCTGAGAAATCTACATGGATGTAGATTTCATCATCTTGTAGTGTTTCTTTTGTTTCTCTGAGAGCTTTTTACTTGATGGATCCAGTTGAATTGGTGTTTGGCCAGAGAGTCAAGCTTCTTGTTGAGAAGACCAAGAAGGTCAGCAGTCTTTCCACTCTGTGTCACCTTGGCAAAGTTGTTGTAGGTTTTTCCCTCCTCTGTTTTAGTGATCCTCGACCACTGCTGCCAAGTCAGAATGTTTTCATCGAGAGGGCCCTCAAATTCCACCTCATTGTACAGTAGCAGCATTTCACAGACATACATTGTTTGCTGAACGTATCACATGCAATACCAGCCAGCAGATCTAAAACACTGTTTGTCTGTAGAATGCCTTTCAACAATGAGCTTGAAATTTTCATGATCAATGCATGCACATGAATTTCTGTCCGAATCTTTGGCTGGAGTAATGTAATGCTCCTACTGACTTTCCCCTAAAGATGCCAGCTGCAGCAGCAACATTTCCGGAAAGGTACTGGCTTGATGAAATTCATTTTGGACTCTCTATCCGACCACATAAAGACCTCGGGATACTTCGGTTTGGCTTTAGGGACCCTCTACTCACTACCACGTAAGTGTAATGTTGTTTGGAACTGTAGAAGAGGTATAAAAATAGCGTTTTGTAGCGGCGAAATAACATGCCCTGGTCACTTCCAGGCTAACGAGTTTTGACTAAAAACGGTAAAATCAAACTTTCTCAAAACACATCCGAATGACGTGATTTTGATGTCAACTCAACGTATGTACTCCCAATCAGGGTGCGATTTGTGTAAAAACCAGAGGGGGGGATGATTTTTAATAAGTTTAACGTTTATAAGTTTATAATACCCTATATTGTTTTTGCCACCTTTGTAACATTTTAGTTTTAGTTTACCGTGGTGTATGACTTTAAACAGCGAGTGTGCTTGGTATGATGATCAGCTCCTCTAATGCAGGGTAGGACTACATTTTGACAAGCATACAAATTCACCTTGTTCTTGCCCCATCTGAAATGACTTCTCTACTTTTGCTGCCTCCATCCTTTCTGTAATTGTTGTGTAAAAAAACGTTGTATATGATGGCACTGAAGTCTTAAGTTAGTGAATTGGCTAACAGTGTTAGTTGGTAACCAAATAGCCTACATATTGCGCTACACGCTGCGTAGGCTACGTGCATTCTCTCTCCTGCTGATTTGCGTTCAGTAGCCAAGTGCGTAATATTGCAAAAGTTGAAAAAATAAATGTGTTTATTGTAGCCTACAGAAAATAAATAGCCTATCATACTGTCAGTTAATTGCCTACAGTGCAGTGAAGAGTTTGGAGAGTAAAGTTATAGGGCAACTTGAAGTTTTATGAAAATAATTTACGAACCAGAACATAAAGACCATGAAGCTTCTATTTCTTGCAGCTGTTAAATCACCCGCTAGATAGTTTAAATACCCACCAACATTCGTTTTTGCAGTACAGCTTATTTCTAAAAGTTATTTTCTCTACTACTGGCTGATTTATCAAACGAGTGCTTTCTCGTTCATCCGCCGCAAACTACAGGTGTTTCGGTAGAGAGCCATTGAATAAACGATGCCAAGCAATTTCTGTAACACTTTTTGTGACATTCAGCAAATATCTCCTCATTTAATGTAAGTTCCTTCGGGCAATAGGCCTACGTTCTACTCTACGTGCAGTTGTCCTCCATCTCAGTTGCATCAGTTTTCTAATTTTGAAGGTTCTAAAACATTATTATGCTTCACTGAATCCTTCTCGTTTTCTTTCATTTGTCCAGCTAACTTTTCCATTGAACCTAGCCATTTATGATGGATTACACACTCAACATTCTGAAATGTCCTGCACGATCAAGGCCAAATTAAGTTATCACGCAGCCACTGTGTCAGCAGCATCAGTGCTGACGGTGACGGCGCGTTTCTGATGTCAGATTATTATGTAGGCTAGCCTACTAGACTGTTCTCACGTTGCAGCGCTTTACTTATATGAAGTAGCATTAATCAATATGAGGGGCAGAGGGGGATGAATGTTGTCCCCCCCTACGATAAAAATAATTTAGCAGAGGTAGGGATAGGAAAACCAGAGGGGGGGAAATCCTCACCACCACCCCCTACAAATCGCACCCTGCTCCCAATCATCCGTAAATTGATCTAAAGTGCATTTTACTCCGGATAATTCCTTTAAATGGTGGTTACACCACTTGACATTTCAAGTGGTTGATGTGACAGACTTGATTCCCCATATGAATTAAAACATTCAGAATGTAAGAGCCAAATGCTGTGTTCAGATTGTTGTTCCTTTGTTTAACACTGGGTGGCGCATGTCTAGGGTATAAAGGTAGCAAATACTATGTTGTTGGCAGGTGTCTGACCCGGAAGGGCAAAGGGTTTTTGACCGCTTGCGCGCGGCGCCGTTGTATTGCTACTGATGGAATAAATGGACCACTTTGGATTATCAGCATCAACCGTTGTCTTATGCGTTTGTTTAGCACAGGGCAATCAAGTGAGAGTAGCTCTAACATCTAGCGCGTCAGCCAGGCCTTCCCCGGGCTCAGGCACCTCAGTAGTTCGGTATGAGACCGAACTCCTCTAACACAGAATAATGGGGTTTCGTTACTTTTATTAAATATAGAAATGTTCTAGTGCAAGGTCATGCCAGATTATTTTGGAAGGAATTTTGGAGAGAAATACATATTTTTTTCAGCAAGTAAAATTATTTGGTTCATGTTTTTGTGGTTACACCGTATTGACATTTTTACCCAAATTCTCCTAATACACTCTCAAAATTGAATAAATCCAAAACTTTAAGATTAGGGTTTGATGAAAATTATGTTTGAAAATAATTTATCAACATATTAGATCTCACCTCCACAATTTCCTCATCAAAATCTACAACTAGCCTACTAGACCCTATTGAGAGAGAGAGAGACTGCTCTCCCCTTCCTAGATAATGTTTTGCTCTAGATTATAAATAATTCAATGCTATCAGGGTCGTTTAAGACATCTGTTATTAAGCCCTCCCTCAAAAAACCTAGCCTTGTATCGATACTGGTCTTCCTGGACCTCAGCGCTACCTTTGACACCATAGACAATGACATACTACTTAGGCTTGAAAATTTGATAGGCATCAAAGACTCAGCACTCGCTTGGTTTAGATCAGTGTTTTTCAACCACTGTGCCGGGGCACACTAGTGTGGCGTGAGAGATCATCAGGTGTGCCGCAGAAAATTAACCAAATGTCACTCACTGGTCCAGAAAAGCAACTGTTGCATCAAAGAATTTATAACCACATACTCTCATTGATTGTATGATTGCACTATTTGTGGTATGCAGGCATTGTACAACGGGGGCCCCATATCCAGTATTCACAGAATCATAACATATCCAGTTCAAAACAACAATTAAATTAGATATAGTCACCTACAAATGAAACAGAGGGCGCTTGTTATATTGAGCAGGTCTTGCATAGAAGCCATAATAAGGCCATATCTGTGTATTATTTGAAATTTTAGGCTATGGTATGTTTATTTTTTCTTCACACAGGATTAGTGTGCCGTGGGACATTTTAAGTGTCAAAAGTGTGCTGTGGCACAAAAAAGGTCGAAAAACACTGGTTTAGATCATACCATCCTAACCGTCAACAATTTGTACAGGTCCATAATAAACCATCTACCCAGATTATGGTAAAATGAAATGGTAAACCAACCAAGAACTATAAGTAATATTTTGAAGTCAATGACTTTTAACAGGTAGCCAGTGTAAAGATGCTAGGATGGGGGAAATATGTTCATATTTTTTGTGTGTGTGTGAGCAGCTGCATTTTGTATAAGATGTAAGCTCTTTAGACAGGTATTATTACAGCCAGCATGGTTGGTTGGCTGCATTGAAAGAGGACACCTCATGAAGATGCTCTTTTGTCTGCTTCAGACAGAAGAAGCACTTATCTATGCTGGCAGCAGCTGCTGCTGAACAAGTGTCCCTCTAGATGGACTTGATGCAGTTGCAGGTGTTGCTGCAGGTTCAGAAGATGGTCTACCGAGTCTTTTCTGAAGACACTGAGTCTTGCCTGCTTCACATGATTTCTAGTAGTGAATCTTAGCATGCTGCAGATGCTCACTGTTACAGGTGGATTTGTAGATGTCCCCCGCAACAATTAGTGGGGGGCCCTTAATACATCTGGGCCCAGGGGCCTGAAAGTTCATACTCCGTCCATGCTGGTAGTGTCTCTCTTTCTCTTTCTCTCTCCTACACACACACACACACATGTCTGTTTGTCTATCTGATCCTTTACCCTTTCTTTTCTTCACACTTACATAGGCTTCGGAAGGCCTTACAGACTTCAGCTGGTACTAGCTATGTAAAAGTCTATTAAACTTGATTTAACAGAGATGTCTGCACTTTGTGCTCTGAAAAAATGTTTCATAATGTTGTATTGTTTATGTGGTCCACTTTTGCACACTACCTTGTAGAATTTGCTTTTTGGCACCAAACCCTATGCTATAATACCAGCAATGTGAGGTTTATGGACAAAACACCAAATTTGACCTTTTCTGAATTTGACCTTTCATTTGAGACATGTTTTTTTTACTCTTAAGAATCCCTAGAACAAAGATATAATACTCTCCAAAAATGAACATGTGAATCCCACAAGCCCCCAAATTAGACACATAGGCCCCCATACTATATACACAAAACCATGAACGGGCTCTGACAAAGCTAATGTCCAGTAGTTGTTCTTGATCACAGAGATCCTCTGAGGTCAGTACGGCAGGATTCCAAGACAATGCGGTCGGATTCTGAGACATGATTAAGGAAAGTATCAACAATATAAGTTTTATCAGAACTAAATATCTGTGTGTGTGTTTATGGCAGGATGGATGTGTGTGTGTGTGTGTGTGTGTGTATGGCAGGATGGATGTGTGTGTGTGTGTGGTTATGGCAGGATGGATGTGTGTGTGTGTGTTTATGGCAGGATGGATGTGTGTGTGTGTGGTTATGGCAGGATGGATGTGTGTGTGTTGAGGAGAACAATTATGAAGGAATGGAATGAGAGATAAATGAGTCTGGATCAGCAGACAAGTGTGGAGTGAGGAATGGAATGAACGTGTGTGTGTGAACAGAGATGTGTGTGAATAGAGGAGATTTATGTGTGTGTGTGTGTGTGTGAACAGAGGAGATGTATGCTTGCTGGCGTGGGTGTAGCGGGGGGAACACACACTGCTTTAACGATGATGGAGCTCGAGCACTTCATAGCTGTCAGATCAGAATGGGCTGCTGGCGGCACTAATGATGGTAATATATGGAGCTCTGTGGCAATGCAGAGCATCCCTCAGTCTGTCTCACTTAAACGCCTCTCATTGTTGCCCACATTGCAGTATGAATATAGAGAATTACTAAAGGGACAGAGATGGAGGGAGCGAGGCTGAGGAGATGGAGGAGAAGAGAGAAAAAGAGGAGGAGATGGAGGAGAGAGAGAAAGAGAGGAGGAGATGGAGGAGAAAAAAGATAGAGAGGAGATGGAGAAAATGGAGAGGAGGAGATGGAGGGAGCGAGGCTGAGGAGATGGAGGAGAAGAGAGAGGCTGAGGAGGACATGGAGGAGATGGAGGGAGAGAGAGGCTGAGGAGGTGATGGAGGGAGAGAGGGAGAGGAGGTGTACATAGGTGTGGAACCAGGAGGCCATTTAGAGAACACACTGCTCCACGAAGGCTCTAGGTTCTATGTCACTGTAGAACTGCATTCCTCTGGGGGTGGCTGTGTGTGTGTGGTGTGTGTGTTCAACCATGAGTGGACATCATGATGACCTATACACAAAGAAGGTGTTGGCCATTTGCACTGGCACCATCTCGGGGAGCATTGATTTGTATGCCCCCGCCCATGTTAATATTGTTTTAAATATTGTTGCGTCTGGCCTAGTGTAGTTATCTCCAAAGTGGTTCAACTTTTTCATTTTCACTTGCGCAGACACACAGACATGTTGCAGGGGCATTCATGCCACCACCACCAACTTGTATGCCTATTGATGACACCAAATTAAGTTTTTCCTGATCAGGGAAACAATTAGTTTCTTTGTCTGTCGGTGTACAGTTCCATAACTTCCATTCAGTTGTGCTGCAATTCAACAGACAGAAGCAGATATCAGTTGAATGTGGGTCAAAGCGTCTGCCTTACCTGGCCATAATCATAAACCACACCACGATATACTGTAGTACTTTAGCCAATAAGGTTAATACAGTAGGTTGCCAACTCCCGCTAGTGTGTGTGTACTCCTGGGGTGCAATACATGTTAGTATTAATAGGCTAGCTTTAACGTGACTATATTAATAGGCTAACATAATGTTAACGTCACTATATTAATAGGCTAATGTAATGTTAACGTCACTATATTAATAGGCTAGCGTTAACGTCACTATATTAATAGGCTAACGTAATGTTAACGTCACTATATTAATGGGCTATCGTTAACGTCACTATATTAATAGGCTAACGTAATGTTAACGCCACTATATTAATAGGCTAGCGTTAATGTCACTATATTAATAGGCTAACGTAATGTTAACGTCACTATATTAATAGGCTAACGTAATGTTAACGTCACTATATTAATAGGCTAGCGTTACCGTCACTATATGAATAGGCCAACGTAATATTAACGTCACTATATTAATAGGCTAACGTAATGTTAACGTCACTATCATAACGGTGCCTTTAGCTCAGGGATTCTCAAACTATCTGGAGATAGGGACCCCTATAGGGCAGAATAAAATTCCAAGGACCCCCTCATACCCACAGCGCAAATGTAATAGCTAAATTGTGTGTGTGTGTGTGTGTGTGTGTGTGGAACACAGTGAAAATAGTGCAAACTGATTTTTTGATAAGAATAACTACAGTGAACAAACAAACAAAAATCACTGACAGGTCAAGTGCATGTATATTTCAATTTCCCCTTGGGGATCAATAAAGTGTCTATCTATCTATCTATCTATCTATCTATACTCTTAAACAGAGTGAATCAAATTCAGTGGTGGAAGGGAGGGAGGGAGAGAGAGAGAGAAAACTTTTTACTTATCAAGTAATGAAAAGATGACACTAATGCATACTCTTAAACAGAAAGAGATGCATATGTACCCTTAAGAAGATGGTGTGTAACTAATGAGATGCATATGTACCCTTAAGTCAGAAGATGGTGTTTAACTAATGAGATGGGTGTGCCTGTCTCTCACTACATAGTTTGTCCAGTCTTGGCGTGATGGATGATAAGCCGACTCTAAGGCTGATGATACATGGGGCAACATTTTGAGCAATGTTGCTGGGCAATGTTCCTCATTATTGTGGTTCTGGCATGTTCTCATTGATATTGGGCAACAGTTTCTTTTCTGGAGAACTTTGTCATCAGTAGGCAAGTTGTCATGATTATCCAATCAGATTAAACGGAACTGTTTATGTGGTTGCCCAGCAACATTGCTCAAGAAGTTGCCCCATGTATCATCGCCTTAAGATCATTCTCCACGTGGAGACGAGCTCTGTACTTCGTCTTCATTGCAGTCAAATTTGACAAAAATCGTTGTTCATGATGTTCATGAGGGGAAGAATAATTTCATATTGCTCATATATGAAGAAAAAAGACAGGGCAGAGGAACAACAACTACTGAAAGAAATTCTGTCTTCTAGGACACCTGACAGATCAGTAAATAAAGAGTTATTGGATGTCAAATATAAATTGAATAGCATATATAACAAGAAAACAGAAGCGGTATGTCTCAAGCTCCGACAACATCATTTTGAGTTTGGAGACAAGAAAGGCAAACTCTTAGCCAATCAAATTAAACAGCAACATGAGAAGTCAATCATATCCTCAATAATATATGCATCTGGCACTCCATCCACAAAGGCTGAGGTGATTAATGAAACCTTTAGATCATTCTATAAAAAATTGTACACCTCAGAGCAGGATGCCTCAACTCAGGAGATAGAAGATTTCTTGGGGAACATAGCTTTACACAAGCTGTCTAAAATACAAACAGACTAGTTAGAGAGCCCTCTTTCATTAGAGGAAATCACTAAAGCCCTCCATCTCATGCCCAGTAATAAATCTCTGAAATACAACAAAAGGGTCCTATACCCCATCATATCAACACGGCATATATTACACTGATTCCCAAGCCGCATAAAGACCATAGCCAATGCTCCAATTATCGCCCTATATCATTGCAGACATGGTTTGGAAGGCTGAGGAGTGGAATCTCCCTTTTAAAGAATCTTCCAAAGTAATTAAGTACCTCGGCATCCAAGTACCTTCTAACCTGAATGATCTATTCAAGATTAATTACAGTATAACCCCCTCCTGCAGGACATCAAAGATAGCCTTGATAGGTGGAATAAGTTGCCATTATCCCTACTCGGACGAGTTTCCACCGTTAAAATGAATATCCTTCCGAGAGTAAACTATCTTTTTTCCCTTAATAGTGCCATCACCAGATTTTACTGGAAAGGGGGTAAAGCACGAATCAGTCTAAGCTCGAAATAAAACTTGACACTGAAATAAAACTTAGGATACTGAAATAAAACTTGACATGAAATGTAAAGTTTAAAATCGTGGCCTACTGGTTAGGTTTTTGGGCTTGAAACCAAAGGGTTGCCGGTTCGATCCCCGACCAGTAGGAAAAATGTGGGTGGTGGAAAGGTTGAGCACTAGTCTCCCAGTCTGCCCACATCCACGGCTGAAGTGCCCTTGAGCAAGCCACCTAACCCCTCACTGCTCCCCGAGCATCACTGTAGCAAGGCAGCTCACTGCTCCAGGTTAATGTGTGCTTCAATGTGTGACCTGTGTGTTCACTAATTCACGGATACATGCAGAGACCAAATTCCATGTATACCAAAGTATACTTGGCCATAAAACCTGATTTACATCTTTTTTCCATAATCCCTGTTACTCCTCCCTCTGGATGGTTCTCCTCCCTTAATAGTGCCATCACCAGATTTTACTGGAAAGGGGGTAAAGCACGAATCAGTCTAAGCTCGCTCCAGAGGCCACAGTTAGACAGGTGATATTTTTGAGATATGTGCTTCCTAGAGGCATTTTTTAGCAAAATATGGGAACAGGACTTTTTAACATAATTAAGGTGTGCTGAATCCAACTAGCCCTGTTTCCAAGCTGAATTTTGAGTTAATGACCATCTAATTAGCATAAACAAAATGGTTGCCAAAATGGCGATTTTGGGCACTTTTATTGGGCGTATGTCATTATACCATGTAAATTAATTCATATTGTTCACAGAAATCTCCCTTGGCCAATAGATCAAGGCTGTGAAAAAAGAAAAACAATCTAGTATTATGCCTATGTTAATTACCTGAAAAAACCTTTGAAAAATGTAATTGTTAAAATTTTATAACTGAGCAGGCACACGGTATTTGAAGAATAAGACTTATGTTTTTTGAGGGTCAAGAAAGATGTGTAGTGAACTTTTCAAAACAAAGTTACAAAGTGCTGTACAATATCAACATAAATGAAAATGCAAATAAGACATAATAATATAACCATCAAAGGTAACACTTTATAATAACTACACACAATTCATCATTTATTAAGCCTTTGTTACTTATTAGTTAATGGTTTGTTCATCATTAGTAATTTCTTGTTCATACATAATTCATCATCAGTAAAGCATTTGTTCACACTATTATAAATGGTTTGTTCATAGTAAATAAGCCTATCCAGAAAATATGTTTGTAAGTACATGATTTATACTTAATAAGTAATGAAACAACCACTTATAATGAAATAATTTTCTTATTATAAACCAGTCGCAAACTATTACAAAATGCTTTGTTCATCATTTGTAAAGCATTGTTCCTATGTTAATTCTCATAAATAAAGTATTTGTACACACAGTTATAAATGGTTTGTTCATAGTAAATAAGCCTATATCTAAAATATGTTTATGAATTATTGTTAATACTTAATAAATTATGCAATATACACATGCACTAATGATTAGTTAGGGTGAGGATACATATTTTATAAACCACTTCCTAATACTATATAATTCATGATTAACTCAGGGGTTACAAGTGGTTAATTCATGATATTTTGTGAGCTTATCTAAAGTAAGGACTTTCTATGCCTTGCAACAAATTTTTAAATGAGTTGTAAAGATTACAGTACATTCACATTCATTCATTTAGCAGACAAGCGTCGTACACAATTAAATTGAAGGCCATTGACATAACAGTGAAAGCCGGGAATCAAACCCCCAACTTTGCAGGCTACTGCATGCTAGTGCAGCTCCTTATCCACTACACTACCTTGGCCCAGATAGAAACCCCTACAACTATGCAAGAGTTTCTGTTTTCTTCTACTAAACACTGTTATTAAACATCTGTAAACTATTATTAAATGCTGTATTCTTCATTTGTAAAGCATTCTTGAATTTCCCCTGGGGATCAATAAAGTATCTATCTATCTATCTATCTATCTATCTATCTATCTATCTATCTATCTATCCATTATTCCTACATTAATTCTCATCTGTAAATCATGTTTACACACAGTTAAAAATTGTTTGTTCATAGTAAACACGTATATCTATATTATATTTTTGAATTGACTGTTGTAATACCACTGGGCAGAGGTAGTGTAGTGGATAGGGAGCCAGGTTAACATAAAGTTGGGGGTTCAAACCCCGGCGTCCACCAATGTGACCTTGCCCTTTAATTTCATTGACATCTGTAAGTCGCTTTGGGTGAAAGTATCGGCTAAATTAATTAGTGCATGTGTATGTAACAACTGTTAAATAATGGAAATATTACTTAATCAAAAACATATTATTGCATCATTTATTAAGTATATTTAAGATATAGGCTTATTTACTATGAACAAACTATTTATAACTGTGTGAACAAATGCTTTACTGATGATAAATTAGAAATGATGAACAACCCATTAACTAATAAGTAACAAAGGCTTAATAAATTATGAATTGTGTGTAGTTATTATAAAGTCTTACCCAATCAAATAATATATACTAATTCAATTAGAACTTAACATAAATTTGAAAAAGGAAAATAAACTTACACTGAAATAAAACTTACTGAAATAAAACTTGACACTGAAATAAAACTTAGGATACTGAAATAAAACTTGACATGAAATGTAAAGTTTAAAATCGTGGCCTACTGGTTAGGTTTTTGGGCTTGAAACCAAAGGGTTGCCGGTTCGATCCCCGACCAGTAGGAAAAATGTGGGTGGTGGAAAGGTTGAGCACTAGTCTCCCATGCCCACATCCACGGCTGAAGTGCCCTTGAGCAAGCCACCTAACCCCTCACTGCTCCCCGAGCATCACTGTAGCAAGGCAGCTCACTGCTCCAGGTTAATGTGTGCTTCAATGTGTGACCTGTGTGTTCACTAATTCATGGATACATGCAGAGACCAAATTCCATGTATACCAAAGTATACTTGGCCATAAAACCTGATTTACATTACATTTTACATAATTGAAGCGAATTAGGTTGGTAATGTATGTAGTCTCGGAGTAAGTTACACTTTACGGTAAGAGTACATGAATTAATTCATGATTTATGTATTACTTCATTCATTAATATCTAATTAATCATCAGGAATTTACTGAGTTCATAGTTTGTCATTTGTGACCTCATACATGAACACATTACTAAAGTATTAGGTACGGTGGGCATAATTCATCATTATGAATTATGATGCATTAACCATGATCATGACTTTATTTTTCTGCCAAAAATGTGGTCATCACTAGCCTAAAAATCTAGGCGCGCCCCTAGCGGCCGCAAATTACATTTGCTGCCAGGGCTAGTCTAGCAACTCTCCGTTGGCTTGTGAGCTCCAGAAATCGAAACTTAATCAGGCCCATGAAATCGTGTATAGAGTCGTTAGGTGGGCTTAACATAATGATTGATGGCAGAGTTGCAACGGTTTGGCTTGAATTCCCTGCTACTTGAAAACAAATAAGATGGATGTTGCTGCTGGCAAACAGTGTGACACGAGTTAAGCTTTTATTAAGTAGGCAAACGTTTGAACTAGCTAACTAGCTCCGCTGGTGGGAAACGCATGGGACTCATAGCGCTGCCGCTGTCCTATTGCGTGCAGAGGGAATTTGAAAGACAACTGATTATCCCGCCCCTCGGACTGAGCACTGCGAACGGTGAGTGTCCAGACCCTACATTTTAATGTGGGTCTGGCTCGTCAGGCTAGGTCATCACTGCTCAAATTCTGATTTGAACATAACTTTGGAGTTCTCTAAACACATGTCATTATTCACTACTTTAGTTGAGGGGCCAAAGACATGATGAATGCATGAACAATTATCCTAAAATTCATGTAATCATGATGATCATGCTTAAAAAATCATAAATCATAATGATATACCCATCACACCTAATGCTTTAGTTGATGCGTTGTTCATACATGAGGTCATCATGAATGAGAGTATATGAATTCATGTCAATTCCTGATGATTCATAGGATATAAAGGAATGAAGTAATGCATAAATCATGAATTAATTCATGCATGAATTCATGATATTTCATGTACCTTTACAATAAAGTGTTATCCATATTTCTTCATAACCTTTGTGTTAGTAAAATGATTGAATTTCCTGTGAATTAATAGCTAGATAACTTTATAACTAGTGCAAGTTCAAGTTACTTTATTTGTACCCAGAGGTAGATTTTGTTTGCAGTATAGAATGCTTCAAGAGAATTTGCCAGAACAGAAGCAAAGAGGATGCCATCTTTACGGCAATTCACTCCGCCCTGTCCCTCCTTGACAATAGCAACACCTATGTGAGGATGCTGTTCATTGACTTCAGTTCAGCATTCAACACCATTATCCCCTCCAAACTGATCACCAAACTCAGTGAACTGGACATCAATACCTCCCTCTGAAACTAGATTCTGGACTTTCTAACCAACAGACCGCAGTCTGTTAGATTAGATAACCTCACCCACTCACCCTGAACACCGGCGTGTGCTGAGCCCTCCTTTACTCCCTCTTCACCTACAACTGCATACCTGTACATGGCTCTAACACCATTGTCAAGTTTGCAGACAACACTACGGTGATTGCTCTCATCAGCAACAATAATGAGACAGCCTGCAGGGAGGAGGTCCACCACCTAACATCGCGGAGCACCAACAACAACCTGACTCTCAACACCAAGAGGACCAAAGACCTCATTGTGGACTTCAGGAAGTCAAAAGCTAGCACACAAAGCCCCATCCTCATCAACAGGACTGAGGTGGAGCATGTCACCAGTTCATGTTTCTGGGTGTCCACATCTCTGTGGACCTCTCTTGGACCCTCAACACCTCTACCTTGATCAAGAAGGCTCACCAGCAACTCTTCCTGAGGAGACTAAAGAACACAACCTCTCTCCTCAGATCCTGGTGAACTTCTAAACCTCTACCGCTGCACCATTGAGAGCATCCTCACCAACTGTGTCACAGTATGGTGGCAACTGCTCTGCTCTGCCTCTGACTGGAAAGCACGGCAGAGGATGGTGAAAACTGCTCAACAATGCCCATGGTGAAAACTGCTCAACAAGTGCCCAAAATCGCCATTTTGGCAGCCATTTTGTTTATGCTAATTAGATGGTCAAAAACTCTGCCATTGGATTAAGTTTGACAATCCTCCCTGGTTAGATATAGAAAATATGTTAACTCAAGGGCCAAGACTGCAGAACCTTCTATTTATGGATAAAACCATTAAAAATCTATAGGTTACGGTAGTTGTACAATCAACACATCATTACAAGCATGGTGGAAGACAAATGAAATCCTCAAGTCTAACTTCTCAGTTTCCACACATACCCCACTGTGGAACAACCACATGTTTCTTGTGAACAATAAACCCCTTTTAATGCCAAAATGGAAGAGGGAAGGCGTAACAGAATTGGGGCATTTATTTAATAATGGGTTCTTTATGTCCTTTAAGCAGATTGAAGAGAAATTCAATATCCCAAATCAGTGCCTTTTCGAATACATACAGTTACGGGAAGTGGTTAAGAAATATGTAAACATCAAGAGCTTCAACAATCTCAATTCTCCTTTATACGACAAACTGTGCTACCTAAAGCCAAAGAAAAAACTTTCGCAAATGTACAACTTGTTAACATGTAACGAAGAAGCTGTGTCAATCCCCATACATAAATGGTCCAAGGACATAAAGAATCTGCCTAGAGACCTGAACTGGCAAAAAATATGTACCAACACATTCTCTATGTCTTGTAATTCTAAAGTTCAGCTGATCCAATATAAAGTCCATAGAGCCCATATAACTACAGTATGATTCATACAGTAGTATAACTACTGTATGAAGCAACTCTACCAGATGGGCTTTGGTCAAAATAGTAAATGTCTACACTGTCCAGATTCTATTGATGATTATTTCCATGCTCTCTGGGACTGTATATGCATCAACTCCTTTTGGACAGAAGTGATCAAGATACTATCTGAAATACTGAACTATGACATCCCCTTATGCCCCATTATTGTACTCCTTGGTGACTTGTCTAACTTAGATGTCAACAGAGCCGGACAGTAACGGAGTACATTTACTTGAGTACAGTACTTGAGTACAGTTTTGAGGGATCTGTACTTTACTCGAGTATCATTTTTGGGGAGTACTCATGACTTTACTCAAGTACATTTGAGAGGCAAATATTGTACTCTTTACTCCACTACATTTCTATCCATAGCTGTGAGTACCTGTTACTTCTTCTAAAAAAAAAGGAAAAAGCAAAAATCTCGGAAACCCTCAATTTGTTGTTTCCCTCTCAAACGTGATTGGATTGTGCAGGCGCCACTGATTGGGACAGCCAGCAATCACCTTCAGCTTTCCGCCAAAGTCAACTCCATGGTTAGATTTAGATAAGAGACGAAACCATGGATGAAACAATGGATGAAGACGCAACAGGTCCCTCCCGGGAATGTGCCAACCTGTGGCCCCACCTTGCCAGACTATTTCAATTTTCTGAACAAGTTAATGATAGTTTTCGCTTCAAGTGTTTCAATTACAAAATAGTATTTTGTATTTGAAATACGTATTTGAAATACATGTATTAGAAATACTTCCCATCCCTGGCAACATGGTAAAAAGATATAAATGACTATAAATGATATAAATTCCTTTTACATTCTCCAAGGTATTAACATTAACATTTTTCATAAATCCATGTAGGATGTTTCTGTACATAAATGTAAGCACTGTGGCAGTAGTAATGCCATATTTAGAAAATGTACTCTTGTACTCTTGATACTCAAGTACTTTTAAAAACAAGTACTTCAGTACTTTTACTTAAGTAGACATCTGACTGTTGTACTTTTACTTGTACTTGAGTAAAATTTAGCAAAGGGTATCTGTACTAAGTAATGAAGCTGTGTACTCTGTCTGCCTCTGGATGTCAATAAGACAGTTAAGTCTTGATTGCTTTTACTATTGCAAAAAAATTGGAAAAATAGAATAAAAATATCTATAAATCAATGGCTCAATCTTTTAACTAATCACTCAAATCTAGAAAAACTTACTGCATCTTTGAAAAACAACATGACATCTTATGAAGACTCATGGTCCCCCTTTTTGCAGTATTTGCAACGCTGATTCCTCAGCCGATGAATGTTGTTACTACTATGTCTGCTCCTTGTAATGATTGTGTACGTGTTGCTGCTCAATACAGCTAATTAAGCTTAGGTAGTTCTGTGAACAGGTGAACTTTGTCATGTCTATGTCTATGTGTATGTTAATTGCTGTCACTGTGTACTTTGTGTGTCATTTAAATAAAAAATAAAAAAAGAGAAAGATGACTCGCATAAGTAAGTGGTAGGGAATGGAAGCAATATCTGCATGGCCTGTGCTGTTAGTTCAGGATACTCACGTGAGATGGAGGGCCAAAAGTTTGCATGGCTCACCTGCTGGAATCGGGCCTTCAAAGTCCAGTCACAAGACAAGTCCACCAGCTCCTCCTCTGCTTTACTAGTGAGGCTACATGTTGCTAACCTGACTCTCGCCAGATGAATTTCGTTCCACCCAGCTCCACTCATCCATCTGGGATCGATCCATTGGAGTGGTGCTGGGCCTTATTAAAAAATCCTTGCATAAGATTGGATAAGCCACTTGTCCGTCATCTATTGACGTGCTACTTCAACCACTCACATCGAAGCCAACCCGTGACGCTGAGAACAGTCTCACAGTCGCTTCTACGCTACGTCACATCTATGAAACTCCCACCGTGCGTCCTGATTGGCTCTAGCATACAATCTCGTGCTGAAATCACTCTCAACGGAACCGATCCGAGATGGATGTGAGTGGAGCTAGGCGGAACGTAATTCATCTGGCGAGAGTCAGGTTAACATGTTGCTGCTGGAGCAAGCGGATCTCGCACCCAGTCCCAAGCACCCGTGTTCACATCCGTGAAGTAGGAAGTGAAGTGAAGTGCTTGCTGAGTGCAGTGAGGTGGGAGGTGGCTACCTCTCTCACTAGGGGCAGCCGTGGCCTACTGGTTAGCGCTTCGGACTTGTAACCGGAGGGTTGCCGGTTCGAACCCCGACCAGTAGGCCATGCCTGAAGTGCCCTTGAGCAAGGCACCTAACCCCTCACTGCTTCCCGAGCGCCGCTGTTGTTGCAGGCAGCTCACTGTGCCGGGATTAGTGTGTGCTTCACCTCACTGTGTGCAGTGTGTTTCACTAATTCACGGATTGGGATAAATGCAGAGACCAAATTTCCCTCACGGGATCAAAAGAGTATATATACTTATACTTATACTATAGCAACTGGCATGTTGCTTGTGTTGAGATAATCGGTGAGTTGAGGGAACATGTCGGTCACTCCATCTCCAAGTCTTCTTCTCCATAGCTCAGCTTTCCTCATGAATGCAGTGATTTTGTCGCTAATGTCAAAGATGGATGCATAGCGTCCTTAAATGGAGGAACACAGGTTGAGGCTATTGAGAATGTTGAATTCTTCTCAGTATAGGCTAGTAACTGTAGGCTACTTAGCGTTTTCAGACTCTGAGAGTGCTTTGACAGATTGACGTAATGTAACAACAGAGTTTCTATTGGCCCAAAATTAAAGCGGGGGGAGTTCTGAACATAATGCACCTGTTTAATTGGCTTTCATTTATTCATTAGAATTCCAGCTGTAGACATGAAGTTAAAGCCTGAGGGAAATGTTTTGGCAGATTGACGTAATGTAAAAGCCGAACGCTCATTGGTCTAACGTTACACACACGAAAGTAATGACGATGGCCCTTGTACTTTCGTTTATATTTTGTAGCAAACAACAAAAATGAATCGTAGAGGCTAACAAAACTAACGATACTAATCTTAAAATGTTTGCAAATTTACAGATTGTAAATATAGTATAATATAATATAGTAGCCTACATAGTAATCATTACACATTAATTAAATCTTACTTTGAAATGTCCCTCCTAGCTGCTTTAGAGAAGCATAAGTGTGTGGATACATCTTCGTCTGTATACTTTCAGTATTTTTAACTGCCTGATTTCATGGTAAAATGCTAGTTGTCAAATGACACGCCATAACAGCCTGTCACCGCTCCACAATGAAACTCTATGGGGGCTGTAGGACGTGAAAAGACTGGAATGTGTAACATGACACGCAAAAGTGCTTCAAAAGTGGCGTGCTATTTTACAACATCTCATGACATCACATTGCAAAATAACCCAACACTTTGGGTAAATTTCAACCCAATTTGCTGGGTTAAGAATAATCCAATGCTGTGTTCGACCCTGCAACCCAGCATTTTTTAGTCTACAACTCTCAATAGCAGAATGTTGAAACATGACAAATGTGTTAAACTGATCATTGTGTAAACTTAATCATAATATTACTTCCATATAATACTGTATATGAATATTTGATTTAGAACCTTAGATATGTGTGTGTGTTTATTCTGTCTATTTAAATCTGTTTGCTGTGTATTGCCACGGTGCATGCATAGTCCTGTTCCCGCTCCCTGATTGCATGTATTGGTCGGCATTCATGAAGAGGTTAATGGGGTTTTTGGAGTGGGTTTATATGCTATACAGGTGGACACACACACACATGAGAGACACACACACAGTCACACACAAAAGCTGAAGAGTGAATTGCCTAATCAGGTCTGACTGAGCACCTGCAAAAGCCTGTTTCTGAATGCAACTCAGCTGGAGGTCTGCAGAAAGCCCTCTCCTACAGCACATTTGGAGTTGGGATGGGGTGGGGTTTGCTCGTTTAGGTTAATAATGTGCTCACACTGTTATTTGAACACTGTGTGTGTGTGTGTGTGTCTACAAATTGTTTGTGTTCTTCTGCTGCAACCACTTCCTGTGTCCCACAGCCCATGCCCTTAGCTGGAACGTTTTAATGACATTTTGATCATTCTAATAGGAGGTTCTGAATGGAGACCGAATTGAAATTTGCATAAAGTCTTCCAATTCAAGTAAGAGAATAATGTGTTAGAGGAGGTTGTTAACTCTCCATTTGCATGCAGGTTATTATGCAACTAGATTGATGGAAACACATTTTGTACAGTTTGCAGTTGTTGATTTTATTATGTATTTCTGTTAAAGTTGCCAAATCTGTTTTCAAATCAGCAGCTGTTCACAACTACTCCTTGATTAGGAGAGTGTCCATTTTTAATACACATAAAACAGCCGTTGGAATACTCACACAGGACTTTTCTTTAAGCCACATTTTCATAAAGACATGTGTGATGTGTGTTCTCCATATAGACATGTGTGATGTGTGTGTCTTCTCCATATAGACATGTGTGATGTGTGTTCTCCTCCATATAGACATGTGTGATGTGTGTTCTCCTCCATATAGACATGTGTGATGTGTGTCTTCTCCTCCATATAGAAATGTGTGATGTGTGTGTTCTCCATATAGACATGTGTGATGTGTATGTTCTCCATATAGACATGTGTGATGTGTGTTCTCCATATAGAGGAGAGATAGACTTCTCTGCATAGTCTGTCTGCCTCTTCACCCCCTCCATGTTTGGTACTGTCTGTCCACTAGCCACTTGTACCACTGTCTTTATGCCTCACTGTTTGCGTGCTATATTAGCACATTAGCATATATGCATAACCCCCCCCCCCCCCCCCCCCTCCATGCCACAGCCGAACTGTGGCCACACTTATACATTTTCTTAAATAGTTAAATATATAGATATATAGACTTTACTTTACTTTATTTCTGCATTGTTGCACTGTTGACTTACTCATTTGCACTATCACCATGACCACTATCACCATTGCACTACCACCATGACACTCATTCACACAGAGCACCTTAGAGCACCTTACCATACCTTACTATGCACAGAGAATCACAGGTTCAGTCCCTGCCTCAGTCATTGCAAGCGGCTCTGATTTATTAATCACCACTATGTGGATACTGTTTTTAGAATTGATTTAGATTAAGTGTTAGTATAATTTGTATTTTTGTAATTTGTATTTTAGTATATTTTTATATATTGTATTAAGTGTTAGTATAATTTGTATTTTAGTATATTTAGCATATTCTTTATCTTCTACTGTCCTTACTGCTTAGTTGTGTTTTTATATTATATACTTTAATTACTCTTTCTGCTGTTAAAGAATGTGTTTGTGTTGTATGTATGCTGCTGAGACCTTGAATTTCCCCTGGGGACCAATAAAGTATCTATCTATCTATCTAGACATGTGTGATGCGTGTGTTCTCCTCCATCTAGACATGTGTGATGTGTGTGTTCTCCATATAGACATGTGTGATGCGTGTGTTCTCCTCCATCTAGACATGTGTGATGTGTGTGTTCTCCAAATAGACATGTGTGATGCGTGTGTTCTCCTCCATCTAGACATGTGTGATGTGTGATGTGTGTGTTCTCCTCCATATAGACATGTGTGATGTGTGTTCTCCTCCATATAGACATGTGTGATGTGTGTGTTCTCCATATAGACATGTGTGATGTGTGTGTTCTCCATATAGACATGTGTGATGTGTGTGTTCTCCATATACTGTAGACATGTGTGATGTGTGTCTTCTCTCCTCCATATAGACATGTGTGATGTGTGTTCTCCATATAGACATGTGTGATGTGTGTGTTCTCCATATATAGACATGTGTGATGTGTGTTCTCCATATAGACATGTGTGATGTGTGTGTTCTCCATATAGACATGTGTGATGTGTGTTCTCCATATAGACATGTGTGATGTGTGTTCTCCATATAGACATGTGTGATGTGTGTCTTCTCCATATAGACATGTGTGATGTGTGTTCTCCATATAGACATGTGTGATGTGTGTGTTCTCCATATAGACATGTGTGATGTGTGTTCTCCATATAGACATGTGTGATGTGTGTTCTCCATATAGACATGTGTGATGTGTGTCTTCTCCATATAGACATGTGTGATGTGTGTTCTCCTCCATATAGACATGTGTGATGTGTGTGTTCTCCATATAGACATGTGTGATGTGTGTCTTCCTTTCAGCCTCCTTTGCCATCTGCCTCCAGCTGACCAAAAGTAGCCGGGTCCCCGTTCATGAGCGCAAATCAAGGTGTTTTCACATTGAAGGGAAGTGTTGCCCTGATTCTTTAGTGCTTTTGCTAAATGATTCAGGCTCATGGCTCTCTGAAGAGCCTTCAGATGAGTTCAGTTGTTATTGTCAGTGGATAATATGAATCCAGCTGAATTGAATTGAATTGTTGCCATCATTAATGATGTACCAGCGTGATTCGTCGCCTTGGGAACAAATCTGTTCAGCACATCATAACCGAGTTGATGAAAAGCGCTCTGCAAAACTTTCTGCTTTCATTCCCAGATCCGGTTTATTCACTCCTGAATGCGTATTTGAAATGTTAACTTTTTTATTGTCACTGTAGCGGTTATCAAGTCCCTCATCAACATACTCAGCATCTAGCAGACACAGCTCGGGGAATTGCTGTGTGGGGAATGAATTCATGTCTCCAAATACTGCGATCCATTTGAATTAAAGCTTCTTTTCCCTCCTGTGTCTCTCCTTGCTATCAGTGGCATATTGACACACAGGCTTCTGCTCTTTAATCATTTTTCCCATCCTCTGCTTATTTCCTATATGTCTGTCTCTCTCTCCATGTCTCTCTCTCTTTCTCTCTCCATATGTCTGTCTCTCTCTCCATATGTCTGTCTCTCTCTCTCTCTCTCTCTCTCTCCATGTGTCTGTCTCTCTCTCCATATGTCTGTCTCTCTCTCTCTCCATGTGTCTGTCTCTCTCTCTCCATATGTCTTTCTCTCTTCTCTGTCTATCTGTCCATCACTCCCCTCTCTTTGCTTGGTGGCTTTTGATGTGATTTGTAATGTGCAGATATCACTACAGAATACTGAAATGTCCTGATGATGGCTTTTGATGTGATTTGTAATGTGCAGATATCATTACAGAATACTGAAATGTCTTGTTGATGGCTTTTGATGTGATTTGGAATGTGTAGATATATCATTACAGAATACTGAAATGTCCTGTTGATGGCTTTTGATGTGATTAGAAATGTGTAGATATCACTAGAGCATACTGGAAGTACCTGGGAAATTAGACTAATGGAGGCTCGGCTTTTCCCATGCTGGAACAGAGACAGGCCTCCACACTAATGGAGATTGTTTTCCTCTTGAGTCTGTTGTCTGATCACACAAAGGTCTCTGTGTGTGTGTGTGTGTGTATGTGTGTGTGTGTGTGTGTGTGTGTGTGTGTGTGTGTGTGTGTGTTTCTTCGGTCAGATCACTCAAGGACTGCTTCATCAATACATTACATCCCCCTTCACTGTCAGAATAGCCCTGTCAACCCCTATCCAGGATCTGTGTGTGTGTGTGTGCTTCCCTCCTCGCTAATGTCTTCTATGGGTAGGTGATGACCTCTGCCCTTTGACCTGGTGGTGTGGTGTACTCCTCCATCTCCTGCCTCCTCCTGAAGAGTTGGTGGTGTGGTGTACTCCTCCATCTCCTGCCTCCTCCTGAAGAGCTGGTGGTGTGGTGTACTCCTCCATCTCCTGCCTCCTCCTGAAGAGCTGGTGGTGTGGTGTACTCCTCCATCTCCTGCCTCCTCCTGAAGAGCTGGTGGTGTGGTGTACTCCTCAATCTCCTGAATCCTCCTGAAGAGCTGGTGGGGCCCACAGGGACCCTGGAGGTGCTGGCTGGTGGGTGAGGAGGGGCAGTGACGTGCCCCTCTCCTCCCCGCCCTGAGTGCCCTCTCCCTGGGCAGACGGCCACGCTGGGCTCCCTGTGCGGCCCTCAGGCTGGAGGGGTAATTAGAGTGCCGCAGCTCCATCTTCATCTCAGCACCACTCAGGCCCCACACCCCCGCCGTCATGATGGTGGAGACGGCCAGAGGCCCACTCTCCTCAGGGGCTCTGATTGGTCCCCTGCTCACACCCCCGGAGCAGTGATTGGTCGGTCCCCTGCTCACACTCCCAGAGCTGTGGAAAGGCTCTGATTGGTCCCCTGCTCACACTCCCAGAGCAGTGGAAAGGCTTAATGGGTCATTCCATGTGAAAACAGCCAATATTGGGGTATCATGTACATGGTACCTCTCAGATTTCGCTGAAAAGCTGTGAAAATATGCCTTATGTTACCAAACGAGGGAATGCACCATTTTGGACATTTTTTTCCAGAAGTCCGGACTGTAGATCAGGGAGAATTTAGTGATGATAAAGCATAAAAAATAGTGGAAATAACTTAGTATTATGCTCAGTGATGGCAAACAATTAAATATTAAGACTGCTGGCCATTAATTTCCTGAAAACCACAGATATCCCAGATGAAAGAGACCTGCCTGTGACACATGCAAAGGTGGGTTAAGACACTTGTATCCACATAATGGCTGTGTCTTAAACCACCTTAAGTGGTTTCAGCAATCAGAGGCCAAGCTGTTTTGGTCATTATATTGAAGAGGTTTATTAGGCCTACTGATATACTATTACACTGTTTCTCTATAAAGGGCAATAAAGTTTTGGTCATTGTTCACACCTGTATTTGAAACGAGCCACTTGTTATCAGATTCAATTTAGGCTTTTAGTAGATCTTCTAGACTGAAATAAGTCAGTCCAAGTCTGTATGTGCAGATGAATAGTTGTGTATAAAGATGGCAGAATCTGATCAATGCACTGTTGGTATTTTTCTGAATGAAGTTTGTCATAAGAGCACTTATTGGAGAACAAAAGTACTCTGCCTGTAGAAATGTTGTCTCCTGATGAAAAGAGACTCCTGGAGTGGTGAAGTGGTGTTTCACTGAAAAATGGGGCTACCATACTGTACGTTTTCTCCATGAAAAGACTTTCCTGACAAGATATGAAAGTTTGCAGAAAGCTTGCTGTGACCCGTATCGCCAGCTCAAAACATTACGCAAATGTACGTACTGTACTTACTTTTTAAAATATGCAGATTTCCTTCTCATCATTGGCTTGTTTTCATGTTAAACAATGGTATTTTTTCAGGCCCTCTTGGTGTTATTGGATTGATTGTATTTCCAAAGACTTATCAATACATGTATCTGTCTTTCAGATAATCTGAGGGTAGTAGATGAAGCCAAGGCAACAAGCTTAAAAGCAAAGCCTGAGCAGAAGATTTGCAACAACTGCAATAACATGTAGTTGCAGAAGATAGAGGCTAATGAACCAACAACATCAATCGCAAAGGATGAGGAATTTACAGTTTTTTCTGATTGCTTAAGCACATTTTTTGTAACTATGGCTTTTTTTGCAAAACTCTACACACAAATGGCAAAACCTCTCACCCAATCAGCAAAACATTGTAGTTCTCTTGCAAAAGCTAACACACCTTGCTTAACTCTTCACACCTTCGTAAAAATGGTGTTTTCGTATCTAACAGTAAACACAAGCCATCACAATAGTAAGCACACAATGTGCCAACAACACACTGATGGTATGAATAAAAAACACATCTGGCTTTTGCTTTCTCTGTGCACAAGGTAGACTATGTCAGTTTGAGGTCATACTTTTGTCATAGTTCTGTAAACATACAGGGATCCCAACTTCAAGTATTAGTGTTTATTTACACACATCAAAACAAACGCAAGTGTGTTTTTCCAAGTCAAAACACAAAATAGCGGGTCGTCTCTCTCAAAATTCTGTCTACATCACATGCAATGTCCTAGTCCAAGGCACTGGGAAAAATATATTCTGGAATGACGTATCCAGGCCTGACATGACAATATCCCCACATGTAGACTGTTTTTTTGTCTGTTTTTTTCTCTTCTCACTCTTCCTGCTCACTCCATCGTACCCATTGTACATTACCTGTGGCTTATTTATAGTGCTTAGGCTGATTGCAAAGTGAACTAATTATCTAAAACAGTTTTCACATGAGAAAGTGTGCCAGAGAGTTGGCAAAATAGTGTAAATAATAGCCATTGTGCCTACAGTTGTGCAAAGTGTGTGTTACAAAATTGCTAACTGAGTGCAAAGCAGTGTTTGTGCTTTTAGTTTTGCGAACTCAGTGAGTGGTTTTGCCATTTGTGTGTAGAGTTTTGCAAAAAAAGCCATAGTTACAAAAAATGTGTTTAAGCATTCAGAAAAAACTGTAAATGCAATGTCATGAACCACCAGTCCCTGGATTCAAGTTTTTTGACTAGGTTGTTCTAAGTTGTGTGACTCTAGGTTGTTCTAAGTTTTGTGACTCTAGGTTCTAAGTTTTGTGACTAGATTATTCTAAGTTTTGTGACTCTAGGTTGTTCTATGTTTTGTGACTCTAGGTTCTAAGTTTTGTGACTCTAGGTTGTTCTAAGTTGTGTGACTCTAGGTTGTTCTAAGTTGTGTGACTCTAGGTTGTTCTAAGTTTTGTGACTGTAGGTTCTAAGTTTTGTGACTCTAGGTTGTTCTAAGTTGTGTGACTAGGTTGTTCTAAGTTTTGTGACTCTAGGTTCTAAGTTTTGTGACTAGATTGTTCTAAGTTTTGTGACTCTAGGTTGTTCTATGTTTTGTGACTCTAGGTTCTAAGTTTTGTGACTCTAGGTTGTTTTAAGTTGTGTGACTCTAGTTTGTTCTAAGTTTTGTGACTGTAGGTTCTAAGTTGTGTGACTCTAGGTTG
The DNA here is from genome assembly GCF_018492685.1 of Alosa sapidissima. NCBI lineage: Eukaryota > Metazoa > Chordata > Actinopteri > Clupeiformes > Clupeidae > Alosa > Alosa sapidissima. Next base: position 7,058,439 of record NC_055957.1, on the reverse strand, counting down.
TTCTCAGTTTTGTGACTCTAGGTTCTAAGTTGTGTGACTTTAGGTTGTTCTAAGTTTTGTGACTCTAGGTTCTAAGTTTTGTGACTCTAGGTTCTAAGTTTTGTGACTCTAGGTTGTTCTAAGTTTTGTGACTCTAGGTTCTAAGTTTTGTGACTCTAGGTTGTTCTAAGTTGTGTGACTCTAGGTTGTTCTCCTGTAAAACCTGTAGCCATAGAGAGGTGAACTGGACACAGAAAACGTAAATTACAGTTTTTTCTGAATGCTTAAACACATTTTTTGTAACTATGGCTTTTTTTGCAAAACTCTACACACAAATGGCAAAACCACTCACTGAGTTCGCAAAACTAAAAGCACAAACGCTGCTTTGCACTCAGTTAGCAATTTTGTAACACACACTTTGCACAACTGTAGGCACAATGGCTATTATTTACACTATTTTGCCAACTCTCTGGCACACTTTCTCATGTGAAAACTGTTTTAGATAATTAGTTCACTTTGCAATCAGCCTAAGCACTATAAATAAGCCACAGGTAATGTACAATGGGTACAATGGAGTGAGCAGGAAGAGTGAGAAGAGAAAGAAACAGACAAAAAAACAGTCTACATGTGGGGATATTGTCATGTCAGGCCTGGATACGTCATTCCAGAATATATTTTTCCCGGTGCCTTGGACTAGGACATTGCATGTGATGTAGACAGAATTTTGAGAGAGACGACTCGATGTTGACTGATTTGTTTGTAGTCTCAGTGAAATGCTATTTTGTGTTTTGACTTGGAAAAACACACTTGTGTTTGTTTTGATGTGTGTAAATAAACACTAATACTTGAAGTTTGGATCCCTGTATGTTTACAGAACTATGACAAAAGTATGACCTCAAACTGACATAGACTACCTTGTGCACAGAGAAAGCAAAAGCCAGATGTGTTTTTTATTCATACCATCAGTGTGTTGTTGGCACATTGTGTGCTTACTATTGTGGTGGCTTGTGTTTACTGTTAGATACGAAAACACCATTTTTACGAAGGTGTGAAGAGTTAAGCAAGGTGTGTTAGCTTTTGCAAGAGAACTACAATATTTTGCTGATTGGGTGAGAGGTTTTGCCATTTGTGTGTAGAGTTTTGCAAAAAAAGCCATAGTTACAAAAAATGTGCTTAAGCATTCAGAAAAAACTGTAAACGTAAAAAGACATTCACTCAGCTGCAAAAGCTAAAGTTGCACTTGTGTGAGTGTGTTGGATGTACCCATCTCAAGTTTATCTGAATCAGAGACCAAGGAGTGCAGTAGATGTAGAGAATGGGAGACACTCAAATTGCTGATTAAAAGCTGAGCAGATTTCATTTTCGTGTGTGTGTGTGTGTGTGTGTGTGTGTGTGAATGTGTGTGTGTGTGAGAATGTGAGAATGTGTGTGTGTGTGTGTGTGAGTGTGTGTGTGTGTGTGTGTGAGTGTGTGTGTGTGTGTGTGTGTGTGCGTGTGTGTGTGTGCGTGTGTGTGTGTGAGTGTGTGTGAGTGTGTGTGTGTGTGTGTGTGTATGTGTGTGTGTGAATGTGTGTGTGTGTGTGTGTGTGTGTGTGTATGTGTACCTCACCCTTGTTGCTGCCTTATTAAAGAATACTTTGCAGTGCTTCATGTGAATGTTTTTCATGCCCAAAATGTGTTGTTTGGGAGCAGGAGATGTGTGTGCACAGCAGCAGGTGATTAGCACAGGTCCCGCAGCAGTGGGGGGATTATTATTGAGACGTGAAATGGAATATTTCAGCTTTTTTCAACTAGAGAGGAAATTGAGATCTGGAACAATCAAGTTGTTTCATATTGTTTAGCGGTTTTAGTGTTATTTTACCCCATGTGTATTACACTGTGTGAGTGTGTGCACGCTGTGTGTGAGTGTGTGTGTGTGTGTGTGTGTGTGTGTGTGTGTGTGTGTGTGTGTGTGTGTGTGAAGAACCCCAGGGTAAACTATGTTAGATCAAAGTGGCATCAGGTACCGTTTCCATGGTGTAGAATCAATCATCATTCATCATTTAAATGATGCTGATTTCTCTCTCTCTCTCTCTCTCTCTCTCTCTCTCTCTCTCTCTCTCTCTCTCTATCAGCCTCTTCAATCTAAACGAGTGTGAAAATGCGGTGATCCTTCCACACGTGTTAAAGAGTGCTTTCATCACTGTAAAACAACACACACACACACACACACACACACACACACACACACACACACACCTCTAATCAGAGCCTGACAGGCACGGCGCTCTCTCTTTCATGTCAACAACTTCTTCTCCCCATTTTTATTCGTTTAACCGCGGCACCATCTCCCATCTCTCAACACACCTCCAGGCACAACCCTCCATCCTCCTCTCTTTCTCTCCCCCTCTTTCCCTCTCCTCTGTCTCTCCCTCTCCTCCTCTCAGTCTATCCCTCTCCCCCTCTCCCCCTCTCCCCCTCTCTCCCTCTCCTCTGTCTCTCCCTCTCCTCCTCTCAGTCTCTCCCTCTCCCCCTCTTTCTCCCTCTCCCCCTCTCTCTCCCTCTCCTCTCTCTTTCTCCTCCTCTCCCCCTCTCTGCTCTGCCCATCAGTCATGCTGCGTCTGTGTGAAGCTCATCTCACAGCACCTGAGGGGAACTGCAGGCCTGCTGCTGCTGCTGCTGCTGCTGCTGCTGCTCTGACCAAAATAGCGGAAAGGAAGGAAGCAGTTAATTACTCCGACAGCAGCAAACTCCAGAGCAGATTTGACTCTAATCTGGCCCAGATCTGGCCCTGTCCTCACTCTAAAGTGTGTGTAGAGTGCATTCTCTGGTCCTGTCCTTACTCTAAAGTGTGTGTAGAGTGCGGCCTGTCCTTATTATACAGTGTGTGTAGCATTCTCTGGCCCTGTCCTCACTCTAAAGTGTGTGTAGAGTGCATTCTCTGGTCCTGTCCTTACTCTAAAGTGTGTGTAGAGTGCGGCCTGTCCTTACTCTACAGTGTGTGTAGAGTGCATTCTCTGGTAAGTGTGTGGGGTGTAGTAGGATGAGTGTGGGGTAGTGGGGTGTGTGTGTAGTGGGGTGTGTGTAGTGGAGTGAGTGTGTAGTGTGTAGTGGGGTGTGTGTAGTGGGGTGAGTGTGTAGTGGAGTGTGTGTGTAGTGGGGTGAGTGTGTAGTGGGGTGTGTATGTAGTGGGGTGTGTGTGTGTGGTGGAGTGAGTGTGTAGTGGGGTGTGTGTGTAGTGGAGAGGTGTGTGTGTGTGGTTCATGTGTGAGGGTGCGGTGGAGTAAACTGCCTCTCTGTGCGCCAGTGTGTGGAGCTCCTCTATGTACACCCCCCCCACACACACAAGGAGAACCCCCCCCACAACACACACACACACACATGACCCTAACACACAGACAAGGGGAACACCCTGCCCCCCCCACCCCCCCCACACAAGGGGAACACGCCCCCACATAACCTTAAAACACACAGACAAGGGGAACACGCCCCCACATGACCCTAACACACACACAAGGGGAACACGCCCCCACTGAGCCTTAACAAGCACCCTGCTCTGCCAGATGCTCTCACACACACACAACACACACACAGGCACACGCACGCGCACACACATACAGGCGCACACACACACACAGGCACACACACGCACACAAACACACACAGGCACACATACGCACACACATTCACACATGCAGGCGGGCACACACACACACACGCACACACACACACACACAGGCACAAATACGCACACACACACAGGCACACATACGCACACACATACAGGCGCGCACACACACACACACACACACACAGGTACACAAACACACACATTCACACACACCACAACTAGTACCTGCCTGGACTCCTCAGAGGGAAGAGAGGGATGAGGCCAGACAAGAGAACATGAGGCTCAGCTGCAGGAGATGGACCACTGTGTGTGTGTGTGTGTGTGTGTGAGAGTGTCAGTGTGTGTGTGTCAGTGTGTGTGTGTGAGAGGGAGAGATGACTGTGTTTGCTGATTCCTCTCTGGATCACTGACATTGCTGTGTGTGTGTGTGTGCGTGTGTGTGTGTGTGTGTGTGTGTGTGTGTGTGTGTGTGTGTGTGTGTGAGAGGGAGAGATGACTGTGTTTGCTGATTCCTCTCTGGACCACTGACATTGCTGTGTGTGTGTGTGTGTGTGTCAGTGTGTGTGTGTGTGTGTCAGTGTGTGTGTGTGTGTGAGAGGGAGAGATGACTGTGTTTGCTGATTCCTCTCTGGACCACTGACATTGCTGTGTGTGTGTGTGAGAGAGAGAGAGAGGGAGAGACCATTGTAATCATGATGGGTCCTTCCAACAGTGGTTTCCTGTGCATGTCTAAGCACAGACGACATGTCCCCTGACCACTGGTTTGAACTAGGACTTTTAGAGAGTAGTGTGGCCCCTATACCTCCCCTTTGGTACCCAGAATCCATTGCACAGCATCATCTGATGTTATTGAGACGTTGTAACCATGGCAATTGTTGGAATTATCTTGCTTTGCCAGTACTGTAAGAAAACACAGTATCTTCAAAACGTCTTAGTTACAGTCTGCGTATTGTATAGTTTTTCATTTTTTCCTTGTTTCAGATTATATAGCAGCATTACAAATTTACTTACTCTGTATTTATTTATGGATTGATTTATACTGTTATTGCTGTGTATGTGTGTGTGTGTGTGTGTGTGTGTGCGTGTGTGAGGGAGAGATGTACTTCAAGTTTATATTCAGCTCCAGCTGTTGTAGCCTGCACTGTAATAGAATCTTCCGGCAGCGTGTCTCTGGGGAGGCCTAGTGCTGGAATAATGCGCTCAGTCTGAGCACAATGGAAGTCGTCTAACAGAGATTAATTACTGCACACACACACACACACACACACACCCTTCATTATGCTAAACTCTCTATCAAACTCTCAGCACTCTGCTCAGTGGTGTAGTGTGTCTGCCTGCCTCAGCTGTCTGCAAGCACAATGTGTGTGTGTGTGTGTGTAGTGGGGAGGAAAAACACTTTGACACACAGTGTGTGTGTGTAGTGTGCGGAGGAAAAACACTTTGGCCGTGTCTCTGGTGGAATCCTACAAATTAGGTAGTGCAGACTGTTACTGTATTTTGGGTTAGGAACGTTTCATATAAAATCCTGCAAATTGTGAATCTTGTGAAAACCACCTATGACTCAAAACCACCGTTTTCCATTTTACGGGCAACCATCGGTGGCCAAGCAATTTAAAAGAAATAAATATTGCCTCATGTTTGCGCACCTACGCTTAATGTTTTGTCTGTCAAAAAAGTCCCAGCCATATGACCTTTGAGAATTGACTGCAGACCTTGAGGACAATGCTTATTGAAAATGTATTGAGGTATTTAAGAATATAAACAATAGTGTTTACAGCAGGTACTTTCCTGAGAATGGAGATTTTTGTTAAATATTAAGACAAGACAAATCCAGGCCTTAAACAGACTCACCCATCACCCAGGCTTTAAACAGACTCACCCAGGCCTTAAACAGACTCACCCAGGCCCTAAACTGTGGACCTCTGATTTTGCAGGGGAGTGAGTGTGGATGTGAGTCCATGGATTTCACTATAAATATAAATTGAATGATGCGTTTTGCCAACAGTGACCTATTGTGAACTGGGGATTGACGAGATGCCTGATCAGTTTATGTCCTTGTTATTTAACACATTACATGTTTTTAAATGGAATGGAATAGTTTTTTGAAGTACTCAAAGCCTTTTGGCCTGGCTCAAGGTGATGGCTCAACAAAGGTGATGCAAATAAATACTTAACCTTATGGGACCAATGGATGAAAAAGTGCGTCCAAATTCACATCCATTCTTCTCTGTTGAGTTGCTCACAGAGTACTCATCACACAGAGTACTCATCACATAGAGTACTCATGACATAGAGTACTCATCACACAGAATACTCATCACACAGAATACTCATCACATAGAGTACTCATCACACAGAATACTCATCACATAGAGTACTCATGACATAGAGTACTCATCACACAGAATACTCATCACATAGAGTACTCATCACACAGAATACTCATCACACAGAATACTCATCACATAGAGTAATCATCACACAGAATACTCAGCACACAGAATACTCAGCACACAGAACACTACTAGCACCTGCACATAATGCCAAGCCACATGACCTCAGGCACACTCACACAAACACACACACACAAACACACACACACAAAACATACAAATACACACACACAAATGACCGTC
>NC_055957.1:7047214-7049714 GCF_018492685.1 Alosa sapidissima | reverse complement strand
TCTCTCTCTTCTCTTCTCCTCTCTCTTCTCTTATCCTCTCATCTCTCTTCTCTTTTCCTCTCATCTCTCTCTTCTCTTCTCCTCTCCTCTCTCTTCTCTTCTCCTCTCATCTCTCTCTTCTCTTCTCCTCTCCTCTCTCTCTTCTCTTATGCTCTCCCTTCCTCTCTTCTCATGTCATCTCCTCCCTCAGCAGCAGTGCAGAGCCCAGAAACACATCTCCTGATTTCATCATTTCACTCATTTATTCTATCTCTCCTCTCCCACTCACAGAGCTTCTCTTTCTTCTCCATCTGCCCCATATTAGATTGAGGTCAGCACATTTTCTCAAGTGTTGTTGAGAGGAGGCCATAACCCTTCCCCTCCCTAACTCTCTCCCTCTCGCTGTCTTGTGCTCTATTCTTGTGACTTTCTCTCTCTCTCTCTCTCTCTCTCTCTCTCTGTCTCTCCCTCACTCCCTCTCGCTGTCTTGTGCTCTATTCTTGTGACTTTCTCTCTCTCTCTCTCTCTCTCTCTGTCTCTCCCTCACTCCCTCTCTCTGACTTGTGCTCTATTAGTATCTTTCTCTCTCTCCCCCACTCCCTCTCTGACTAGTTGTGGTCCTTGTCACCTCTGACATTTGCCCACTGAGTGCTCTTGGGGCTTTAGGGGGGGGGGGGGGGGGGGGGGGGCTTTAGGGGGGTTGGTGGGGGGGGCGGGGGGGGATGGGTGAGTGAGGGAGAGAGGGAGGAGGAGGCCTCTGTGGCCTTCATGCAGGGGTGGTGGTGGGTGGGTTGAGTATTCACATATCTGCCACATAATGATTTTCCAGCAGGTTCAGGACTCCTGAGTGAGACAGACATAACATAACGAGGAGCCGTCATTAATGATGTTTTCTAAACAAAGTTCGGGTGGAGCCTTCGGGATGATTGACAGCAATTAACTCACCCACTGCCGCCGCAGGGTAGGCCTATTTAAGCCGACCTCCTTTTCCATACGTCACACGCTCCGACGTTCGCGAAATCATTCAGTCTGCGTATTGTTCGCATTGACAAGACAGCTCTCATGGAACTGGAAATCCACCCAGCGCCAGCAAGGCGTTGACCCTACCCACTGGACAGTGGCTCGCATCCGCAGCACTCTCCATTCCCGCGGCATCGCGTTCCGTAGGTCAGATAGGAAGTTCCATCTCCTCCGCCTTCTAACGCAGTCGGATAGCCCGGTCTTTTCGCCCTCCCGCTCCCTCACTTTGTTTTCCTCCCCGGACCAGGAAGCAGGCTGCTCTTTTTGGCATCCCAGCGCGGTTCCTTCCGCCGGCCATTCAGCCGGACGAAGCACACACCACCAGCCACCTCGCGAACCGGGCACGCCGACAGCACTTTCCGCCACCACACGCTTCAGAGCGTATCATTCCGCTGCTTCAGCCACAGCCACTGCCACGTCAGCGGCTCAGGCCCATTCCCGCCGCATCTCCGCCGTATTTCCGGGTCCAACCCCACTTCTCCAGACGGCCCCGGTAGCGACAGCGTCGCTACTCCCCCCACCCCTTCTTTCCCTCCCCCATCCACCTCCCCTAGCCAGGACTCGGTCCAGGGCTGCCCCACCTCCAGTCGTTCCGACGACTGCTCCCTCCCTCCCCCCTTTCCCCACTCCCCCTTCCATTCCGGGAGCCACGTCTGTACAGCACGCCTCAACTCACGAAGCGTCAGCTCGAAGAGTCACCTCACTAGCTCCCCATCTCTCTTACGAGCTAGCGAGCACCTGGTCTCAGCCGGCGCCGATAGCGGCAGCGTTGCTACTCCCCCCTAACCCTCTTTCCTTCCCCGTCCCACTTCCCGCGACCCTGTCCCAGGTTGCTCCCCTTCCGGTCCCCACGGTGTGTGTGTGTGTGTGTGTGTGAATTGAAGTGTGAGCTGAGGCCAGGGCAGTGTGTTGGTCTGCTGCGGTTCTTGGCTCTGGTGTTGTCACTGTTCTGTGTCAGGGAGGGTTTGGGAAACACAACTAAGCAAAAGCAACAAAGCAACACCACACTAGCCCTGTAGAACACAGCAACACAGCAACACCACACTAGCCCTGTAGAACACAGCAACACCACACTAGCCCTGTAGAACACAGCAACACCACACTAGCCCTGTAGAACACAGTAACACCACACTAGCCCTGTAGAACAACACACATCACACTAGCCCTGTAGAACAATACCGCAACACAGTAACACCACACTAGCCCTGTAGAACAACACAGCAACACAGTAACACCACACTAGCCCTGTAGAACAACACACATCACACTAGCCCTGTAGAACAATACCGCAACACAGTAACACCACACTAGCCCTGTAGAACAACACAGCAACACAGTAACATCACACTAGCCCTGTAGAACAACACCGCAACACAGCAACATCACACTAGCCCTGTAGAACAACACAGCAACATCACACTAGCCCTGTAGAACAACACAGCAACACAGCAACATCACACTAGCCCTGTAGAACAACACAGCAACATCACACTAGCCCTGT
>NC_055957.1:7022214-7042214 GCF_018492685.1 Alosa sapidissima | reverse complement strand
AGGATCTGAGGGGCCGAGCCGGACAGTAGGGGGTTAATCATAGGGTTTAATAAATCTTTTAAATAGTCAGGTGCCAAACCATGTAATGCTTTATAGGTAATAAGGAGGATTTTAAAATCAATCCTAAAACTCACTGGCAACCAGTGAAGATTGGCCAGAACTGGGGTGATGTGTTCCCTAAATTTAGACTTTGTCAAAAGTCTGGCTGCTGAATTCTGAACAGTCTGTAAACGAGAGATGGAATGGCGATTTAAACAGGTGAATAAGGCGTTGCAGTAATCAAGTCTAGATGAGACAAATGCATGTATAATTCTCTCTGTGTCCTTTAAAGAAAGCATAGATCTGATTTTGGAAATGTTTCTCAGTTGAGGACTGCACAAGTTTTACATGTTGGTCTAATTTTAAATCTGTATCAAATAAAACCCCTAAGTTTCTAGAAGGAGTCTTGTTATTTGAGGCTAAATTTCCAAGAAAAGTCTTAGCTTGATTATAGATTTTGTCAGGGCCAATGAAAAGGACTTCTGTTTTGTCAGAGTTAAGCTGTAGGAAATTCTGTGACATTCAGTCTTTCACATCAGCTATGCAATCCTGCAGTACAGTTAGCTTGTTAAGCATGTTTGGTTTGACTGAGAGGTACAGCTGTGTGTCATCAGCATAGCAGTGAAATGATATGTTATGGCGGCGAATTATGTGGCCTAGAGGTAACATATACAGGGAAAACAATATTGGTCCTAAAATTGAACCTTGGGGAACACCGCGAATAATAGCTGAGGTAGAGGAAGTAAAATTACCTATTGAAACAAAAAATGTCCTGTTGGACAAATAGGATATGAACCAGTCCAAAGCAGGACCCGTTACACCAACCCATTCTCTTAGTCTTCTAATTAAAATAGCATGATCAATGGTATCAAAAGCAGCGGTGGAGAGTGCTCACCAGAATCAGCTGCCATTAGTAGATCATTGGTTACCCTGATAAGAGAAGTTTCAGTGCTATGCATAGGACGAAAACCTGCTACAGTATTGCCCTTTAACACTTCAGAAAGTTGCATCAAGACCACCTTTTCCAGAATTTTGGAGATAAAGGGCAATTTAGAGATTGGACGAAAGTTTTTTAGAATGGAAGGATCAAGGCCAGGTTTCTTTAGGAGGGGCTGGACACTGGCTGTCTTGAAAAGGTCAGGGACACACCCTGAGAAAAGAGAATTATTTAAGATTGATAGCAGACTAGGGCCTATAGCACTAAACACTTTTTGAGTAGAGTGGCTGGTAAAATGTCTAAAGGACTAGATGAAGGATTCATTGCTGCAACAATGTCAGTGAGAATCTGTATAGAGATAGGTCTAAAATAGCTCAGGTTATTAGGGCAAGAAGGGGGACATGGAACATTAGCAAGAGACATCGGAGGCATATTTGACCTAATATTAGCAATCTTATCAATAAAAAATAAAAACTTTTCACACTCATCAGCAGAGGATGCCAATACAGTGGCGGGAGTAGGATTCATGAATCTAGAATTGTTTCGATTGTTAGCAATAAGGTTTGAAAATGGTTAAGGTTTTTGCGTTCAGTTCTCCTACACAGTCTTTTGAGGCTACGTATTTCATTAATGATCCAGGGAGATTTGTTCACAATAGGTTTCCTTTTAGTTTTAAGAGCAGCTACAGTATCTAGTATAGTGGTGCATAACTCATTAAATGTGTTAAGCATGTCATCTGTATCTTGTAACCCACCAGCATCAGGCATGGTATCACTAAGTTTGTTAAACAAAGAAGAGAAATTACAGGCAGTGTGATCATTAAAACTGCGAAAACTAACAATGTGTGAGAGGTGGAACAGCAACTGGGAGAACACTGTCAAAGATGGCACAGTGGTGGTCTGACACCAATAGGTCTTTCACTAAAACATTGTTCAGCTCTAAGCCAAGAGAAAAAACTAAATCTAAAGTATGCCCATGTTTGTGAGTTGGTTCTAACACATGCTGTAGTAAATTAAAAGATTCTGTAATATTAGAGAATTCAGCTGAGTAACAATTTGTGGAATCATCAACATGAATATTAAAATCTCTAACAATAATAATCTTATCATAGTTGAGAATGACAGAAGATAAAAAATCTAAGAATTCCATTAAAAATGCTGCCATGCAATGTTTAGGGGGTCGATAAACAACAATGCAGAGCACAGGACATCACAGATTAATTTGAACATAAAAACTTCAAAAGTTGAGAAACTGTCAGTGGCAGATGGGCAACATTTAAAACAATCCTTATATACAACTGCTAAACCTCCTCCATGGCCACAAACTCTGGGAGAGCAAAAGAAGTTGCAACAGGGAGGGCAAAGTTCCCCTAATTGGCTATGCTCACCAGTGTTGGGGAAGTTACTTTTAAAAAGTAGTGTTTGCTTGTTACTCGTTACTTCTCAAAAAAGTAACCCGTTACTTCACTTAGTGACCCTCTATGGAAAGTAACTTATTACGTTACTCGTTACTTTTACATTACTTTTACGTTGCTCGACTTTGGGCAGAACCCTATATCTGTTCCTAAATGTGTAGGCCTACATAAAGTTCTACTATGGAGGACATAACAGGTATTTATTTTGTGCTCTTTAATATAAAAAATGCCACAAACAGAGCACATGACAAGAAAACATTGGGCTTATAGGCTTCAACACCACCACTAAAGCCCTAGGAAACAATATCAAATAACATAGCCTCGCTACATCTTGGGCATATAGGTGAACACAAAATATATGAGGGCTTATTTTATAGCCTTATACTCTTTCATTAAACAGGCGCTCCTCCGAAATTTGGTGCAAAGCTTGTGCAAATCGTATCAATAGGCTGGCAGTTGAGTTAAACGGCAGTAGACAAAATCAGGGGACAGTGTAGGCTAGGCTTAGCCTGACGAGCCAGACCCACATTTGCTGCCGCTAGGGTGTGTCTAGATTTCTAGGCTAGGCTAGGCTACAACTAACACTCACATTCCTCCCCTTAGTTTCAATGAGTTCGAAGTACTAGGCTACCTTCATCCCTCAGAAGTTAGCGTTGGCTGTGTCTCGCTTGCTATGATTGCACTTCATGCTACCAGCCTGTCACATAGGCTGCCGTGTGGAGCTTGTGCCTATTGCGCAAGCGCGCAACTGAGAAAGCAGCGTCACTGTCAAATATGTCCCTGGGAAAAGTAACGTTGCGCCGATATGAAAAAGGAACTACGTTACGTTACCAAATTTTCAGTAGTAATGCGTTACACTACTTTTTACTCAAAAAAGTAGTTACGTTACTGTAACTCGTTACTTTGTAACCCGTTACACACAACACTGATGCTCACCCACCTTTAACCAAGTCTCAGTTAAAAAGAAAAAATCAAGGTTAGAAGACAGAATAAAATCATTCATAATGAATGTCTTACTAGATAAAGATCTCACGTTGAACAGTGCCATTTTAAGAGCCTGTGAATTGTTCTGAGTTGATGTACCAAGGAGTGAGGCATCACGTGATCTGGTAGATGTAGCAATGTTCAAATCACGTGCTCTCACTGAAGCAGAACTTTTAACAGGATGAGCGGCCCCAGTCTGGATGTTGATCAGATGTTGATCAGGTGTCACTTTACTGCCGGGCATAGAGGCGATAGCGGGAGCGGACTGCTCTAGAAATCCACATTGTTTTGGCAAGAGATCCTGTGGAGATGATGATGTTCTCAGAGGGATGCTTTCCTCTGTCGCTCGGGTGATGAGAGACCATTGGGGTGTTCACAAATCAAAATGTATTAATAGGGTGTTCAAATGTTCTGTCACTCTGATGGTTTGCTGGTTAAAGGATTATCAGCAATTACAAAGAGCAATTCAGAGTGGGCTTTAAGGTTTCAAAATAGCTAAGGATGGCCTTTTTAAATGCAGCTTTAACAATTTTTTGACCTTAACATAACATTTCCAAAATCATTTTGATGGCACATAACCTCATAACCTGAGGAACGGCACTTCTGCCATTGTCTGAACGCCCTCTGTAGTTGATTACCGACCTACTGTAGCAACTTTCTAGTTTCGGGTATGAAACTGACGCACCGCCCCACCTAGCACACCCTGCTCCCCTATCTCCACAGTTGCCTAGCGACAATGACTACAGTGTGTCTGTCTAAATATCTCCACAGTTGCGTAGCGACAATGACTACAGTGTGTCTGTCTAAATATCTCCACAGTTGCGTAGCGACAATGACTACAGTGTGTCTGTCTAAATATCTCCACAGTTGCGTAGCGACAATGACTACAGTATGTCTGTCTAAATATCTCCACAGTTGCGTAGCGACAATGACTACAGTGTCTCTGTCTAAATATCTCCACAGTTGCGTAGCGACAATGACTACAGTGTGTCTGTCTAAATATCTCCACAGTTGCGTAGCGACAATGACTACAGTGTGTCTGTCTAAATATCTCCACAGTTGCGTAGCGACAATGACTACAGTGTGTCTGTCTAAATATCTCCACTATAGTGACAATGACTACAGTGTGTCTGTCTAAATATCTCCACAGTTCCATAGCGACAATGACTACTTGTGTCTGTCTTTATAGTGGAATATTCTAACTACATTGTTTCTTATATAGGCTAATGTTATGATCGGACACCAGTTGTGTAAAACACCCTCTTTCTGTGTGTGTGTGTCTCTCTCTCTCTCTCTCTCTCTCTCTCACACACACACTTTCTCTCCCTCACATACTCTCATTCTTTCTTTTTTCCATCTGTCTAATTTGCTCATAATTACAACAGGTGTGAATTAAATGATGCATTTGTCACTAAAACAGTCGAGTCGAGTTATCATGAATAACAAGCACGCGCACACACACACACACACACACACACACACACACAGAGGGAGTTCAGTCCACTGGCACCAGCTTGTTTGCACGATTCGACTGAATGACTTCACACACAATGATTAGTGATGGTTCAGTTGGCACACAGACAACCCCAACAATTCCAAACACAGGTGCACATACATGCCCATAATTATGCACACAAAACAAACAGCCGTGACCAAGCTAAGAACAAAACTGTTATAACAGGTCACTGTGTTTGTGTGTTTGTGTGTGTGTGTGTGTGAACTGGTGTCTCACTGCTCTTTACAGCAGGATGCAGTGGGTCTGATCTTAAGTAGAGGGTACTGGTACTGGTCTGCAGGAGATGGTACTGGTCTGGTCTGGTCTGCAGGAGATGGTACTGGTCTTGTCCTATTCGGCCCTGGTACAGGTCATCTCAGGTTAAGCTTGATCTTGTACTAGTCTCTTCTAGTCTAGTCTGGTAGCATCTGGAGTACGGTTCTGTCCATGTCATGTTTCTCTCTCCTGAGAGAGAGTCTGGCAGGTACAGATGAGGTGAAGGTCAGTGTAAGGTCAGGTGAAGGTCATTGTAAGGTGAGGTGAAGGTCAGTGTAAGGTCAGGTGAAGGTCAGTGTAAGGTCAGGTGAAGTCAGTGTAAGGTGAGGTGAAGGTCAGTGCAAGGTGAGGTGAAGGTCAGTGTAAGATGAGGTGAAGGTCAGTATAAGGTGAGGTTAAGGTCAATGTAAGGTGAGGTGAAGGTCAATGTAAGGTGAGATAAAGGTCAGTGCAAGGTGAGGTGAAGGTCAAAGACAGATGTTCTCTCTTCCCGTGTGAACCGCTGACCTCAGATCAGATCATCTGCAGACATCTCGAGATAGATAGATAGATAGATACTTCATTGATCTCCAAGGGGAAATTCAAGAATCTCAACGGGTCCAAAGGCAGGGAGGAGTTTTGTGAGACTCGGCATTGTTGCTGCACAGAGTCACAGTGAGTGATGAGCATGATGCGTGCTGAGAGCGGGAATCTCTGGCTCTTCCTCTGATCCGGAATGCCGACATTCCCAGAGTTCCCGGCTGAATTCCCCTGGCTCCCTCTCCAACCGAGCAGAACAGAACTCACCAGAGAGGCGCAGCAGACTGGAGACACTCTCAGTCTCGTTTACTCACTCTCTCTCTATCTCTCTCTCTCCTTCTCTCTCTCTCACTCTCTCATTTACTCAATTCAATTAATTTCATTTCAATTGAGCTTTATTGGCATCACAAAAGCATTTCTTATTGTACAAATAAGTAGTAGTATGTAAAATAAAGAAAACAAAACATCATGTGTGTGTGCGTGTGTGTCAGTGTGTCCATGCGTGGGTGTGTCTCTGTGTCAGGGTTGTGCACAATTCGAATTGCAATTCTGCTTCCCGTTTGCTACCTCAATTGAATTGGAATTTAAGAGCCAGTTTCAATTCAATTCTGGAATTTTGCACAAGCCTGCTCTGTGTCCATGGGTACGTGATTGTGTGGATGGGAGTGCATGTAAATGTGTGTGTGGTATGTACTGTATGCTTGTGTGTGTGTGTGTATATGTTGGAATTTTTTGTGTGCTTCACTGATGAAGTGACACCCTTTGTTTATGACAAGCATCTATGAATCTTGCTGTGACTCTTGCTCTCTTTTGTTCCTCTCATAATAATATTATCAGACTTGGATCCTTAAAGTTTTAAAGGTCTGGGTGCATTTCTCTGAATGTAGGAAATAATTGATCTCTTATTTCTTTTCATTGGCAGCATTCAGCCAAGAAGTGTAGCTATGTTTCTATGGCACCCTGGTTGCAGTTGGCACACAGCCTGTCTTCTCTGGGCAGCCAGGTTTGCTTGTGTTTGCTCTTCTTGATAGCCAGACTGTGGTTGCTTAGTCTGTACCTGGTCAAGGTTTTTCTCTGTCTGGTATCAGTGACTGTGGATACACTCTCTCTCCTCCTCCCCCTCTCTCTTTTCCTCTCCCTCTCTCTCTCCTCCTCCCTCTCTCTCTCCCTCTCTCTCTCCTCCTCCCTCTCTCTCTCCTCCTCCCTCTCTCTCCCTCTGTTTCTCATCCTCCTTCCTTGTTTAGTAAACATGACAGCTTTGGCTCATTATCAGCGACTGGAGACAGATGGAGGAGGAGGGCTTCATTACACTCTGTGGCACAACACCACTCGTGCAAGTGTGTGTGTGTGTGTGTGTGTGTGTGTCTACCTGAAGCAGTAATGGAACAAGTCATTTTAGTGGGGTTATGAACACCGCTGGGGGAACTGTGAAGCCCTGGAGTCCAACATCATAAGAAAGGAAAACTATATGTTTGGGGGGGGGGGGGGGGGGGGGCAGGTATGTAGCGGTGTGTGTGTGTGTGTGTGTAATGCTGTGTATTATGCAATCTCTACCTAGAAGTGTGTGTGAGTGTGCATAGTACTGTAACATAAACACATTCCTCTGTAGTGGTTCTTGTGAATGAATAATTTCTCCAGGGGTTTGTGTGTGTGTGTTTGTCTGTAGTAGTGTGCCATGATTATGTGTGTGAGTGTGTGTGTGTGTGTGTGTGTGTGTTTGACTGTAATACTGTGTAGTAAGTCACCCAAGGGATGTGTGTTAGGTGTGTAGTCAGACACCCCAGCGATGTGTGTGTGTGTGTGGTGTGTGTGTGTGTGGTGTGTATAAGACACCCGAGACAGATGTGTGTGTGTGTGTGTGTGTGTGTGTGGTGTGTGTAGTAAGACACCTCAGGGAGATGTGTTTTTGTGTGTGTGTTTGTGTGTGTGTGTGTTTGTGTGTGTAGTCAGACACCCCAGAGAGATGTGTGTGTGTGTGTGTGTGTGTGGTGTATGTGATGTGTGTGTGTGTAGTCAGACACCCCAGAGATGTGTGTGTGGTGTGTGTGCGTGTAGTCAGACACCCCAGAGATGTGTGTATCCAGCGGAGTGTGTAAAGACTAATGTCATCCTGCTCCCCCTGTTCTGCTCTGTCAGAGGGACACAGATTAGTGCTGCTGGGCTTTGAAGTCAGAGAGGCGATTTGCTGCTTATCAACAAGCCTGCGACTCCTGCCTGCCTCCACACACACCCCCTGCACACCTGGCAGAGCGACGGCAAACCCAACTCCCTGTGTGAGGACTGATAACGCGCGCCCTCGCCACGGCCTTTTCTCTCAACTGTTGTCAATGTAATCCCTCCGGCTCGCTTTTTATTGGCCGCTGATAGCCAATCAGATTAACCTTTGTGGCATCAGATAATAACTGAGGAATCCAGAAGGAGAGAAAGACATACCTGCCCTCTGGGATTGATTAATGTGTGTGTGTGTGTGTATATTTGTGCTTGTGCTTGTGTGTGTAAATGTATGTGTATATGTGTGTGTGTGTGTGTGTGTGTGTATTTGTGCTTGTGAGTGTAAATGTATGTGCATATGTGTGTGTGTGTGTGTGTTAGTGCTTGTGTGTGTATGTGTATGTGTGTGTGTGTGTGCGAGTGTATATGTGTGTGTGTGTGTGTGTGTTTGTGTGTATGTTTGTGTGTGTGTTACTGCCTTGTTTGCTTAGTCTCAGGCTATCTCTGTAAAGCTGTTTGTCATCTTTAGTGAGGTGAGAGGATTTAACAGCATGTTGCCACGGTAATCAGACTGGAGAAATGTCAATACATGGCCTGATCCCTTTTTCTATTTACCCTCACTGGCCAACACACACACACACACACACATACACACACAGACACACATACACACACACACACACATAAAAACAAACACAAACCCACACATAAAATGAGCCAGTAGATATCTGACAGTGTGAACCAATATTTTGGTGGTCACTACTAGAATGTAATTCCTCAAGTAAATTCAGACTCATGCTTTGCCCATGCTTTGATTTTTATTTGCAACTTATCCCCTGTTCAAATAATTTAGCTTGAACCAAAGAGTTATTGAATGAAATGGAACAAATACAATTATTTCTAATTGGCAGACCTCCCTGATTATTTGACCACTCGGATGAATGATTAGGTTGATCTGCTACAGATTGTTTATAGATCTTACCAGTGGAAATGGAAATGGTAAGCGGTTTCCACGGCGCTTCAGATGCATCGCAGCCCGGACAAACAGGAAACCACTCAGGGCCACGGACAGCTTCTTTCCCTGAATGCGCACGACAAAAGCAACAAAACAAAAGTAAAAACAAAAAGAAAAAGGAAAATTGCTATTGCAAAAGAACAAAACTTTTTTTCTTTTCTTTTCTTGCATGTGTGTGTGTGTGTGTGTGTGGCTGGGGGGGGGGTTATGGATCCTGCCTTCTGTTCAGATCTGGCCACAAATACTTGTCAACATCACAGGTGGGCTCTTGGGCTAGGCAACGGGGGAAATATCACCTTGTGTGCCATGTCCACCCTTGAACTGACCCCACCTCAATGTCTCAGCATGCCCGTAGCATTGCTTACAAAAGAGGCGTGCAGGTATGTGGTTGGTGGTCATATACTTTTCACTGGCACACTGAAAATAACTCTTAAAGGTTTAAAGGGGGACTATGCATTTATCCTACCCGTGAATTAGAGAACACACAGAGCACACAGTGAGGTGAAGCACACACTAACCCGGATCAGTGAGCTGCCTTGCTACAGCGGCGCTCGGGGAGCAGTGAGGGGTTAGGTGCCTTGCTCAAGGGCACTTCAGCCGTTCCTACCGGTCGGGGATCCAACCGGCAACCCTCCGGTTACAAGCCCGAAGCCCTAACCAGTAGGCCATGCCTACCCTTATCTCACAAAATTTCAATGGCTGGTTTGTTTAATATGTAAAGATTAATCAGAACTGCAGTCCGGGAATCGCTGTTGTTTGTATTTGTTGTCCGAAGTCCGGGAATCGTTGTTGTTTGTAACTTGTCCTGTGTGCTCCCACAGTACAGTCGGGGGCATCACCGGCAGGGTATTAACCTAAATACAGGAATATGGAGCACTTGAACTCACTAAATACAGGAATATGGAGCACTTGAACTCACTAAATACAGGAATATGGAGCACTTGAACTCACTAAAGCAAAACAAAACATGTTGAAGCAGGTGACCTCTTCTCTCGAGGTAGGAGAGATGATTTGAGGAAATTCAGTCATCATTCAGAACATTTGAACCAAGTCAACTCAAGTCACTTTTATTTATATAGAGCTTTTATATGCACAGAATGCAACCCAAAGTGCTCACACACAATATTATGTATTCAAAGTACTAAATATGTTTAGCTATTAGTAATTATGCAGATCATGAAATAATATAAATTATTAACAAAATATATAAAGTTTATATAATATATATGTATAAATGCCTGAATGTATGTATGAATGTGTATATATATATACATATATATATGAATATATATATCAATCAAAGTCTGGAATCGCCACTGATGTGAATGATCAATCGCAAAAGTATCAACATCGAGATTCTTCACTTGGTATCAATATTGAAACAATAATGTTGGTATCGTGACAGCATGAGTTGGGGATGTGTCCCCACCAAAGCTGAGACCAAACCTACGGCCTTGAATAAAATACTCAACATATTACAACACTTTTGTACTGCACCCCCCCATATGAAATACTCAACATATTAGAACACTTTTGCACTGCACCCCCCCCCCCCCCCCCCCTCATATGAGCGGTGCAATAAAATACTCAACATATTAGAATACTTTTGCACTGCACCCCCCCCCCCCCCCCCCCATATGAGCGGTGGCAGCAGCAGCTGGGGCTGACATCAAAGAATATTTCACACGTTTCAAGTTGAAGGATCAACTGGTGAAGCCTGTCCTCCCTCGTCCTCAAGAGCCCAGAGGAGACGAGCTTCAGAGGCCTTTTGAAGATTGGAAAGGCCAGTCTCATGACTATGGAGTCCGCTTCAGAGGGACACGTAAAGGTGTGGTGCTGAGACGTTAACATAGGGGCTTATTAGGGTCATGCAGCTGAGACGTTAACATAGGGGCCTATTAGAGTCATGCTGCTGAGATGTTAACATAGGGGCCTATTAGAGTCATGCAGCTGAGACGTTAACATAGGGGCCTATCACTTAAAGGAAGAGGAGAAATAGACTTCTCCACATAGTCTGTCTGCCTCTTCACCACCTCCATGTCTTGAACTGTCTGTCCACTAGCCACTTTACCATTGTCTTCTGCCTCACTGTTTGCGTGCTTTATTAGCACATATGCACAACCCCTCCCTCCATGCCACAGCCGAACTGTGACCACACTTATACCTTTCTTAATATAGTTATTTATATATAGATATATAGACTTTATTCTTGCACTGTTTGACTTACCCATTTGCACCATCACCATGACACTCATTCACAAAGAGCACCTTACCTTACCTTATGCACAGAGGACCACAGGCTCAGCCCCTGCTTCAGTCATTGCAAGCGCACCTGATTGATTAATCACCCACTATGTGGATACTGTTTTTTAGAATTGATTTTATATTAAGTTTTATTTAGTATAATTTGTATTTTAGTATATTTAGTATATTCTTTATCTTCTACAGCCCTTATTGCTTAGTTGTGTTTTTTATATGATATACTTTTAATTACTTTTTCTGCTGTTAGTGAATGTGTATGTGTATGTTGTCTGTATCCTACTGTGACCTTGAATTTCCCCTAGGGATCAATAAAGTATCTATCTATTTATCTATCTATTAGGGTCATGCAGCTGAGACGTTAACATAGGGGCCTATTAGAGTCATGCAGCTGAGATGTTAACATAGGGCCCTATTAGGGTCATGCAGCTGAGATGTTAACATAGGGCCCTATTAGGGTCATGCAGCTGAGATGTTAACATAGGGGCCTATTAGAGTCATGCAGCTGAGACGTTAAAGACGTTAACATAGGGGCCTATTAGGGTCATGCAGCTGAGATGTTAACATAGGGGCCTATTAGAGTCAGGCAGCTGAGACGTTAACATAGGGGCCTATTTAGGATCATGCAGGATACACACTCTTAATCTGGTGTGCTTAATCCTTTATTCAGGAAATGGCTTCCTAGCAGGCAGTTTTGGATTGTTTTGGTGTAAATGTGTGTGTGTGAGAGAATCACACTGGCCACTGATGAAGCTTCATGATGCACGGTTAACAGTTTTTTTAGTTCCCTAGCAGTATCCTTAACCAAATTAAACATTAGTCAGTATGTTGCTGCAGTTAGAATTCATGTGTGTGTGTGTGTGAGTATGCATGTCTTTATCAAGTTTCTTCACTAATTTCGGCACAAATTGTCTACATTTGTTACACTGACATTTTCTGCTTCTGAGGCCGAACAGGCCAAACATGCAATCATGAGAGGAAATGAAAACTGAAGAGCTTGCATCTTTTGATAGTAGTTCAAGTCATCACCATCTCCATCATGTTCAACATGGCTGGTGTTATTTTTGTCTCTTCTCGGTGACTGCTGCCTATTTTCACCTCAGCTGGACGTGAGATACTGGGGAGGTGGCAGGACCCGGTGCCTTCACACATGGCTGCTTATTAGGGGCCATGGCGTGCTGTGGGTGAGCTGGTACCCACCTAATTGGCACTGAGAGAGGCCTTGACCTCACACATGGAGGTGGAGTGGCGCTGAGAGCCAGGATCAGAGGGCTCGTTATCTGGGTTGTAATTCAAAGTGTCTGTGTGTGTGTGTGTGTCTGTTGTGTGTGTGTTTATGTTGTGTTGAAGTCATATGTTGATTCATTCATGGTTCATTTTAGTTCTGAATATTCCAAGTTTGTTTGTTGTTTGTTGTAAATATCAATGCAGTAATGGCACAGATATGATATAGCTTTTTGCTGTGTCATCACTGTGTGACCAGTGGACAGAGTTGACTATCAATACATTTCATTGTGTATGAATTTCGATCTGTTCTGTATAGATGCCCAAGCATTGTTCATAACTTGATCTTGATCGATGCACATCCTCAAGGTGGTGGTTATGCAACGGAAGGGGTGTTTGTAGAACCCAAACCCTGGGCAAAATGACTGGGAATACATTGAATTTACCAGTTGTCTTCCAGGTTCCACCACCACCTTGCAGACCTCTTTAATTCTACAGTCTCTGGACAGTGTGTGCCCTTAGTGAGAGAACAGATTCATTCATTAGCGTGAACCTCTCCTGGAGATCTCATTCATTTCCTCCTAATTAACAGCAGATCCATTTTACACTGTTCTTACACCTTTTTAGAGTTCACATTTTCACCCTTAACTGCCTCAGGGGCACCAAGTCAAATCTGCTCCTGCACCCATCACCTGCTCTCTGATGAGGGGCATTGGAAAAAGGGGAGGGGGGGGGGGGGGGGCAAAAGAACACGGTTTCTAGGCAACAGCCCACCAGCATGGTGGTAGGTTGATTGCAATGCTTCTTTCCCCCACATTTTAACCCAGCGCATTCAGCAGAGCAGCATGGTGGTAGGTTGATTGCAATGCTTCTTCCCCCCACATTTTAACCCAGCACATTTTAACCCAGCAAATTCAGCAGGAAGCACAGCTCTCAGCAGACCCTACATAGCAGCTAAAGAGGCCTTCCAGCCTTTCCCCCACATCTATTGTTCTGTTCACACAAAAGCTCCCCGGAGGCCTGAGGCCACGGCACTGTCCACTGGCGCTTCCTCTACGGGGCGAGGGCCGTATGTACCATGTGGGCAGAGTTCTGTTAGCAGCATGGAGCTGGCCTGAGATGGACCCATGGTGGCCGCTCTGAAGGCTGTGAAGGCCACTCAAGGAAAGGAACAGCTGAGATGTTCTCCACTAAGAGCAGATGGCAGAAGGCGGCTGATTGCACGTTTCCAGATGGGGGATCTCGTGACGTGGGATGGGGCTCTCTTGGCATTTCTGATAGGAGCTCTCAAGCAGGCCTTTACGCTGCCCCCCCCCCCCCTTTAAAAAAGTCATGGAGTTTCCAGTGTCTCCTCTCCTCACACAAGTCTTCATTAGGAGCTGAAATGAGAAGCACACAGAACTCTCTGGAGGATTCTGGAAGTTTCCATCCGACTTCTGTCATCTGAATCTCCCCGTGGAACCACTTTCAAACAGATCCTATCTCCCTAATGATGAAAATGATTTCCTGTCTCCCTAAGGATGAAAATGATTTTCTGATTTTTTTTTTTTTTAATTATTATTATTCAAAGTCATGGTGATGGAAACGGAGACCAGTACTCAGCATTACACCTAATTAGCACAGATATGCTAATTATAGGTGTTTTTAATTGCATGGTAGCCTAAATGATTGTCAAAGTGAAACCACCTGGTACTTGGGAATTATTTTGTAATTATAGGGTTTATTCTGTTGAATTTCTCCACCCTGTCTTCCTCTCTCTCTCTCTCTCTGTCTAATATGGCCATCTGTAAACTACAGAAATTACTGTTGTCAGTTCACCTCAACAAACTTTTAATTGATCACTCTAAGCATTCTGAACATGGTGATTGCCTATAATTGGAATTTATTTGGGGAAAACATTGTTTTGATCCCAACCCTTATCATCATTTCCACTTTACTGCATAATCTGTGATTTTGTGTTTGTGTTTGCTGGGGAGATTGCCTCATTTCATATTGGGCCAAAAGAAAGCACAGCCTAAACAAATAGTGGTTTGTGAAAGTATTTCTACACATGGTAATAACACAGAATAATAATGATAATAATAAAAACATTATTATTATTATTATTATTATTATTATTATTATTGACATTCACTAAAGCCAAGTAGACATTTAGTGATTTTTCAGTTGTGTACACCATGTAACTCAGTTGTGTACACCATGTAACTCAGTTGTGTACACCATGTAACTCATTCTAAATGGTTCCAGCCGTCATGATTGCTGTGCTCACACTACAAGCCCACAAAACATCCACTGGGACTGAGACTGGGACGTCCGTAAGTGGACAGAACGTCCAATGGGACGTCCACGTTTCCATGCTCTACTCTAGCGTTGTGATAATGTAAGGTAAGGTAAGGTAACTTTATTTGTACCCAAGGGTAGATTTGGTTGCAGGTCAAAAGAGTGGGTTTCTTACACACACACATAGATGACATTAAACGACATTGACAGAAAACAGTGACATAACAGTGACAACAGTGCTCTAGACCTAGGAATATAAATAGAAAATATACATGAATATTATTAGTATAAAAATTCAGTAGATAAAAATGCAAAATAAAAGTCATCATAGCAGATACAAGAGCTAAACTAGATTAAATAAATACATACATTAAGGTTAAGAGGGCTCGGCAGTCAATAAGTTAGTGTGTAGCCTAATCTACATGTAACAGTAGCCTAAGTGCTATTTAACATTCTAATAGCTGAGGGAACAAAACTGCCTCTGTATCTTTTAGTTTTACAAACAGTCATTTTGTACCTGCGGCCTGATGGGAGAGGCTGAAATTCACTGTATAGTGGGTAAAAGCATTATTATTATTATTATTAATAATATTATTATTATTATTGACGTTGATTGACATTGATGTTTCCATGTTCTACTCTGGCGTTGTGAGCCTGCTCTAACTGGGCAACACATTCAATGGGAATTCGACCTGATTCTGAAGTTACTGAGGTCCGCCTGAATCTGGGCTAAAATCCGACCTCAAGTGCACAGTATCAGCTTGCCTTGGCTTAATGTATTTAGCAATTATATATATAAGTATATATAAAGTATAAGTATAAGTATACTCTTTTGATCCCGTGAGGGAAATTTGGTCTCTGCATTTATCCCAATCTGTGAATTAGTGAAACACACTCAGCACACAGTGAACACACAGTGAGGTGAAGCACACACTAATCCCGGCGCAGTGAGCTGCCTGCAACAACAGCGGCACTCGGGGAGCAGTGAGGGGTTAGGTGCCTTGCTCAAGGGCACTTCAGCCGTGCCACGGCTGCCCCAAAAGTCTATGCCCCAATTTCTGCATCCATTTTTTCCTGTTGGGTATAAAGGCCTGTGGAAATGGTTTGACTGGCATCTCAGTTTCCCACGTGACCAAAGAGACACCCTGTTCCTGACAGATGAGAATGTGTTCATCTCAAACAGTCTTCTCACTCCATCAACTCAGTGATGCCACTAATTAACCACAGAATCATTAGCCAGTTCAAAACTGCCATGTGTATAGAGCTCCCCCCCCCCCCTTCTCTCTCAAAAACGGAGAGTAATTGTGGTGGTGTTGGTGGTATCATCTGACAGTGTCTCAGGGCTCACAACCCCGCCTTCTGATTTCCTGTAAATTAGGCACTACAGAGGATGCCAACATCATTTCAGCCTTTTGTAGGCTTCATCACACATGCAGTCCATCGTAATTAGAGCGACACACACACACATAGACACACACACACACACACACACACATAGACATAGACACACACAAACACACACACACATAGACACACACAAACACACACACACACACACATAGACACACAAACACACACACGCGCTTACAGGGCCATTGGTGTCATAATACTGTCTGTTGCTACATAAAAAGTCCCATCAAACTCCCCCTGACCCTGTTCCTCAGCAACTATCAGACCAGCAGCTGAAGCAGTATATATTTCAGCCTTCCAGGAGCCCTATAAAACACACACACACCCACACCCACACACGCGCACACACTAACACACCATAGTGCACTGTCACAGTATGGTAAGTTTATGGCTTGTAGTTAACATATATGGGCTTTTTGCGGGCAGACAGCTGAAATTGGCCGCGTTAAATTTTGTTGAGAAATGGAAAAAGCAGTAGGCGAAGTAGAGAGGAGGAGGGAGTCAATGAAGAAAAACAGAAAGAAGGGAGTGAGAGAGGAGGGTGATGGAGGGGGAGTGAGAGAGGAGGGTGATGGAGGGGGAGTGAGAGAGGAGGGTGATGGAGAGGGAGTGAGAGAGGAGGGTGATGGAGGGGGAGTGAGAGAGGAGGGTGATGGAGAGGGAGTGAGAGAGGAGGGTGATGGAGGGGGAGTGAGAGAGGAGGGTGATGGAGGGGGAGTGAGAGAGGAGGCTATGCCCCTTATAGTAATGATGACGCTATGCACCTTATAGTAATGATGACGCTATGCACCTTATAGTAATGATGACGCTATGCCCCTTATAGTAATGATGACGCTATGCCCCTTATAGTAATGATGACGCTATGCACCTTATAGTAATGATGACGCTATGCACCTTATAGTAATGATGTGCACGCTATGCACCTTATAGTAATGATGTGCACGCTATGCCCCTTATAGTAATGATGACGCTATGCACCTTATAGTAATGATGACGCTATGCACCTTATAGTAATGATGACGCTATGCCCCTTATAGTAATGATGTGCACGCTATGCCCCTTATAGTAATGATGACGCTATGCCCCTTATAGTAATGATGACGCTATGCCCCTTATAGTAATGATGACGCTATGCACCTTATAGTAATGATGACGCTATGCACCTTATAGTAATGATGTGCACGCTATGCACCTTATAGTAATGATGTGCACGCTATGCCCCTTATAGTAATGATGACGCTATGCCCCTTATAGTAATGATGACGCTATGCACCTTATAGTAATGATGACGCTATGCACCTTATAGTAATGATGTGCACGCTATGCACCTTATAGTAATGATGTGCACGCTATGCCCCTTATAGTAATGATGACGCTATGCACCTTATAGTAATGATGACGCTATGCACCTTATAGTAATGATGTGCACGCTATGCACCTTATAGTAATGATGTGCACGCTATGCCCCTTATAGTAATGATGACGCTATGCCCCTTATAGTAATGATGTGCACGCTATGCCCCTTATAGTAATGATGACGCTATGCCCCTTATAGTAATGATGACGCTATGCCCCTTATAGTAATGATGACGCTATGCACCTTATAGTAATGATGACGCTATGCCCCTTATAGTAATGATGTGCACGCTATGCCCCTTATAGTAATGATGACGCTATGCCCCTTATAGTAATGATGACGCTATGCCCCTTATAGTAATGATGTGCACGCTATGCACCTTATAGTAATGATGACGCTATGCCCCTTATAGTAATGATGTGCACGCTATGCCCCTTATAGTAATGATGACGCTATGCACCTTATAGTAATGATGACGCTATGCACCTTATAGTAATGATGACGCTATGCCCCTTATAGTAATGATGTGCACGCTATGCACCTTATAGTAATGATGACGCTATGCACCTTATAGTAATGATGACGCTATGCACCTTATAGTAATGATGACGCTATGCACCTTATAGTAATGATGACGCTATGCACCTTATAGTAATGATGACGCTATGCCCCTTATAGTAATGATGACGCTATGCACCTTATAGTAATGATGACGCTATGCACCTTATAGTAATGATGACGCTATGCACCTTATAGTAATGATGACGCTATGCACCTTATAGTAATGATGACGCTATGCCCCTTATAGTAATGATGACGCTATGCACCTTATAGTAATGATGACGCTATGCACCTTATAGTAATGATGACGCTATGCACCTTATAGTAATGATGACGCTATGCACCTTATAGTAATGATGTGCACGCTATGCACCTTATAGTAATGATGTGCACGCTATGCCCCTTATAGTAATGATGACGCTATGCCCCTTATAGTAATGATGACGCTATGCCCCTTATAGTAATGATGACGCTATGCACCTTATAGTAATGATGACGCTATGCACCTTATAGTAATGATGTGCACGCTATGCACCTTATAGTAATGATGTGCACGCTATGCCCCTTATAGTAATGATGACGCTATGCACCTTATAGTAATGATGACGCTATGCACCTTATAGTAATGATGACGCTATGCCCCTTATAGTAATGATGACGCTATGCACCTTATAGTAATGATGTGCACGCTATGCCCCTTATAGTAATGATGACGCTATGCCCCTTATAGTAATGATGACGCTATGCCCCTTATAGTAATGATGACGCTATGCACCTTATAGTAATGATGACGCTATGCACCTTATAGTAATGATGTGCACGCTATGCACCTTATAGTAATGATGTGCACGCTATGCCCCTTATAGTAATGATGACGCTATGCCCCTTATAGTAATGATGACGCTATGCACCTTATAGTAATGATGACGCTATGCACCTTATAGTAATGATGTGCACGCTATGCACCTTATAGTAATGATGTGCACGCTATGCCCCTTATAGTAATGATGACGCTATGCACCTTATAGTAATGATGACGCTATGCACCTTATAGTAATGATGTGCACGCTATGCACCTTATAGTAATGATGTGCACGCTATGCACCTTATAGTAATGATGACGCTATGCACCTTATAGTAATGATGTGCACGCTATGCCCCTTATAGTAATGATGACGCTATGCCCCTTATAGTAATGATGACGCTATGCCCCTTATAGTAATGATGACGCTATGCACCTTATAGTAATGATGACGCTATGCCCCTTATAGTAATGATGACGCTATGCCCCTTATAGTAATGATGACGCTATGCCCCTTATAGTAATGATGACGCTATGCCCCTTATAGTAATGATGACGCTATGCACCTTATAGTAATGATGACGCTATGCACCTTATAGTAATGATGACGCTATGCCCCTTATAGTAATGATGACGCTATGCACCTTATAGTAATGATGACGCTATGCCCCTTATAGTAATGATGTGCACGCTATGCACCTTATAGTAATGATGTGCACGCTATGCCCCTTATAGTAATGATGACGCTATGCCCCTTATAGTAATGATGACGCTATGCACCTTATAGTAATGATGACGCTATGCCCCTTATAGTAATGATGACGCTATGCCCCTTATAGTAATGATGACGCTATGCACCTTATAGTAATGATGACGCTATGCACCTTATAGTAATGATGACGCTATGCCCCTTATAGTAATGATGACGCTATGCCCCTTATAGTAATGATGACGCTATGCACCTTATAGTAATGATGACGCTATGCCCCTTATAGTAATGATGACGCTATGCCCCTTATAGTAATGATGTGCACGCTATAATAGGCCCAGTAGAATGGGATCAAATGGTGTCGGCATTACAGGCAATCAAAAGTTGAGGCATCAGGCAATAATACAGTACGTGCTAACCAGATCACAGCCATCAAACACAGAGATAATGCAGGGGGCGGTCTGCTTCCCTACACAAATACTCAAGCCATACAAAAGGAAGTATAATA
>NC_055957.1:6952214-7017214 GCF_018492685.1 Alosa sapidissima | reverse complement strand
CGCACTCAAGAAGTGTTTCCCAATTAATTAGAGTAAGTAACGTTCAAGTTAGATGCTGCTGCATGATCATCCTGACATGTAACTCAAAAAGAGAAAAGCAGTTAGCAGTAAAGCTATTTATTGGCTACATTTTGGTACGCCCTCTGTCCCTTGGTGCCCTTGCGCGTGGATGTGGTGAATACAATGTTAAAACATTTCATATAGTTTCTAACCGATATATTTGCCCTGATGCACTCGTAGACACACACACTCGCTTTGGACTCCTTTCCCTGCTGCTGTTATATCAGCCTACAGAGCAACTAGGACAGGCGCGTGTCATACAAAGTGGGGGGTCTGGGTCTGTGGTTGCGCGGCAGTTGCTACAGTAGGTAATAATGTAATTATCCGGAACAGTCATTCAAAAAAAGAGAACAATCCCGGGAAATCCAGTGCATGTGGCAGCCCTACCCCCATCTGCTAGCCTAGAAATCTAGACGCACCCTAGCGGCTAGTCTAGCAACTCTCCGTTGGCTTGTGAGCTCGAAACATTCAACTTCTATCAGGCCAACCAAATCGTGTATAGAGTCGTTAGGTGGGCTTAACATAATGATTGATGGCAGAGTTGCAACTGTTTGGCTTGAATTCCCTGCTACTTGAAAACAAATAAGATGGTTGTTGCTGTTGGCGAACAGTGTGACACGAGTTAAGCTTTTATTAAGTTGGCAAAAGTTTGAACTAGCCAACTAGCTCCGCTGGTGGGAAACGCATGGGACTCATAGCGCTGTAGGCTACTATTGCGTGCAGAGGGAATTTGAAAGACAACTGATTATCCCGCCCCTCGGACTGAGCACTGCGAACGGTGAGTGCCCAGACCCTACATTTTAATGTGGGTCTGGCTCGTCAGGCTACCCATCTGCACAAGCTTGTCTCTCAATCTGACAGGCTGAATGGTGTAAAACTATACTTGAATTGCTGAAGTTTGTACTACACTGTAAAGTTAGTTTGCTAATACTTCACTTGTAATGACCTAGTTTGGTGAAATAGGAATTCTCAGTAGTATAAGTGCACTAAACTACAGTAAGTAAGCATTTGTTTGCACAACTTGCAATTACTATTCCAAATTAGTCTGTAATTTCAAGGCAATCGTTTTGCATGCTTTTTAAAAGTAAGGTTAACTAATAGGTTAAGTAAGGTTAACTAACTAACTTCACAGTGTAGCACAACTTTAGCAATTCAAGTATGGTGTACTTAATTTAAATGATCATGTTTACTTTTCCACCTCAACATTAAATTACACTCATTTTAGGTGCATCAAAAGACGAAATCAACAAAATCAACAAAAGACCAAAACTGAGTTATACCAACTACACATTTAAAAGTAAGGATAGCTGTTAGGTTTTACAGTGAGTAAGAAATGAATTGATGAGGCTTTGAGACTTCCTATACCCGAGCTATTATTTTTTATATAACATGACCTTTGGCAATGTGGATGGAACTAGCCAGGGCAGTGGTAACCTATAAAAGCTTGATACAGATTCCTGCATCACCACAGACCTCCTTTCATTTGGACTGCAGGTATGATCAACTTTTTAATGAAGTTATGTTCTTTACTCTTGGCATGACCTTTCATATGGTTGTATAGTTTCATGCAGGTTATAGGTGTAAAAAGGGATACTAGTTCTGAGGATGTTTACAGATCTTTAACTACAGCTAGTCTGCATAAACGTAGCAATAAAGTTATCTTACCAATGCATTTTATGTCTAGCTTATTTTCTTTACATAGGATAGTGTTGTGGAGATTAACTGTAGTGCAAGTCCCAAAGTTGGAAAATGCAACAATGAACCTCTTTGGCAAAAATGCTAATCCACCACTTTACTTACACACTATTATGTCTGTTTGCCAGACATGGGGGACTCGAGTGAAATTAAATGACTTTATTTTTTCATAGATATTAAGGAGTTAACTTTTTTTACGATTTTAGAAAATCTGCTTAGGTGCTGTTGCATGTGTCACGCAAGCGAACTGTCATTGTTACCAAGTGACGCGACAGACCAACAGCAAGTGCCAGATCAAATGAGACAGACTGAGGTAGGCTAACTTGCAAATATGGAAGGCTCTACATTTATACCAAAACATAATACTGTTTGGCTTCACAGATTATGTATCGGACAACTCAAAGGAGAAATGAACAGCAGTCTGCAAGTGCGCAAATTAGCGACATAACCACCACCACGTTGATTTTCATCCATCAGAAATTAGTCGTGTTAGAAACCTAATGTCAAATTTGAGGCATGTTAAGAGTTGGCTTTGAATCTATTGTGCTTTTTAGTTAACGCCATATTAGGTTAAAATGTGTGAAATGGCAAAGTGAAACATTTTTTTTGTATAAATGTAATCTTGATATGCTAGCGAAAATGTTGCCAATGTAACCTAAAGTAAGCGCCTCTCTTTCTCCCTCCCTCTTAAACATGTCCCTGTTCCATACGTTACAGCCTAGTAGTAACAACAGTAAAGGCCTAACTGCCAGCAATCAGCATAGAAAAGTAGCTTACCTCACATGTTAGACTTATGTATACAGGGTATCTGCACATTTTCTAAGTCCAAATTTAAAGACTTTTAAGACCTTTTTAAGACATCTAAATGGAAAAATTAAGACTATACCACGGCAAAAAAGATACATACGACAACTTAAAACTGTTTTATGCAATATTTTTTTTCTATTTGAACACCCACCCCATTTTAGATGTCTACAGAAGTTACCAGATATATTTTGGCGAAAGACAATAATTGTGTATGAATTACCTTCACAGCTATAAATACCCAATTTTAGGGTCTGGGCTGCTTGCTTTTGAAGCTGGTTATACATATCTGGTTGTGCTACTGGCTAAGACTGACTGTTCTACACCTGTATCTGTAGTAGCCTAGGCTACTTACCAAACATGTGTACTAGACTGGATTCCCGTCAATCTTTTTTTTCTAAGGTAGACTAAGCTATTTAAATACTTTAATAGGCCTACTTTATATAATTTACTGTGTGCATCTATTATCCCATATGCAGCACAGCAAATCAAAGTTGATCCACTACTTTAAATTTTGCACACCAGTTGTATTTAAACCAACCAAAGCTTGACTGAAACATTGTAAAACCACCACAACCACAAAGTGAAACCACCCCATTAATTAAGAGACAGGTCCTCCTCGCATCCATGTTCCTGATGAAAAACTGCTGGTTTCATCTCAAGCATGCATGTATTATGCGTTTTTTTATGTAGCCAACATTTTATGTAGTCGCCAACATTAAAAAAATGTGGTTATATTTCACAACTCTTGCGAAGTAGCCTACTGGGAAAGGCTGGCAAGCAAGCTGCAGACAGATATTACAGGTAGGCTATAGACCAGGGGTCTCAAACACTCGGCCCACGGGCCAAATCCGGCCCGCGTCCGGCCCAATTCCGGCCCGCGACGTATGTCAAAATAATAATGTTATCCGGCCCTTGAGGCTATTTTTAATTGTGACAAACAACGATACTGATTAAAGTAGACAATAGATCCAAGTATGGTGACATCTCATTTGTAGCCTACTCTGCTCCACGATGTGCTAGACATCCAGAGCTTGATTAAAACCCAAAATCGCTGCGCAAAGTTTTCAGGAAATACTTGTATTACACGTGAGAAACACAAAGACGTGCATTTGTAATGACGCGGAAGCGATGCAGGCCATTGTTTTGCACAAATTGAAGCAGAAATAGGCCTACACCTAATGTTGAAAAACGTTCACGTGTGATGAAGTCTTAGGTAGGCTATGTTATTCACCTATTCTGATTCTGAAGGAGAATATCCTTTTGGAGATTATGATCGATCGTCTATTGACAGTGATAGTCACAGTGCGTCTGTGAATGGAGGTGCGTCTTTGCGTGTATACGACGGTGTCTACTAAGCATACCATGCTTATTTCGACCCTCTGCCCAACATAGCTTGGAGGTTGCAGTGGTAATCGTGTCCGTAATGGACCTGGTACAGACAGCAGGTCTAGTAAAAACAGGGCTCTAAAGAACTACAAAGTCACCCGCAATATGATGCGAACTTCTGGGTACTCAGATTACCCGCGATAGGAACTGATTTGACCAGAATACTTTATTGTAGGCCTTGTGGTTTAGTAATACATCACTAAACCATATACTTCATTGGTGTTTTCCTGTTCATTTGTTATGTGGGTAATATGAAAAAAAGGAAAGTAAACCTGCTCAAATATGTTCATCCAGTATTTACTGAAAGGTGCATAATTTGAGGTGCTTGCCATCCAGTGATGGGTACATTTACCCCCTTCATAAACTTTTGTTTATACTCAAAAGATTTTTATATTTACAGTAGGACTTTATCTCTGACCACTTTCAAGCCATGGCCTTTTGAAATTTTGATATAAAAATCCAATGGTGTTGTTTTCTTAACCCTGACGCCTAGTTTGCCAGGTTTAAAAAAGTTATGAGAGGAAAATATTTTTATTTGGTGTGAAACACACACATACCCGTTTTTATGCTTTTTGTTTGTTTTATAATTTGTATTAATATTTATTTTATCATTATTTTATTTATAAGCTGAGGTTGCTAGCACAGGTGTCTAAAACTAGATAAAAACACTTGCACTTTCTGTTTGCAGTTTTGTGTGGTATTTGAAAAAAAGAACATTGCATTTTCAGAAATAGCCGGCCCTCCAATCAGATGACGTTGGCAGAAGTGGCCCCCAGCTCATTTGAGTTTGAGACCCCTGCTATAGACAGATATTTACTTAGGCCAGCAACACACGCTGGAGAGATGCAAACAGATCAACTTCACGTAATTTCCTCCTGATTGCGAAAACGTTTGTTTTCTTTTTCTGTTGGTCCGTGGTTCCTTCATAAATTGCGCAGCAAATTATCAGACAAGTGACAGAAGCACCGGTCCGCGCATAATTTGACCAGCAGTCTTCGTGTCCATAGTTTGTGAAACGATGCTGCGTCCGAGCAGATTCTAAGAACCACACGCACCTCCAAAAAGGAGGACAAATGAGCGTCCGGCTTGAGGCTGCGCCGGACAGGGCTTTTAAAATCCATATGTCCGGCCTAAATCCGAACGTATGGCCACCCTAGCGCTAACTGGCCTGGGCCCAGTTTCCCGATAACGACGGAGACACGCTCATAAGAGGGTTTTCTACGATTCATCTTACGATTGTTCATTTGGTTTTTCCGACTGATTCCCAAACATGCTCTTAGCGTGAACGCGCGTGCACTGCTCCTAAGATGCTCTTAAGGGGAGCTGTCCACGTTAATAGTTCTGAAATATCCAATAATTTGACGTTGATGTCAGGTGACTGCACATCTCAGCTATAGGCCTAGCATTTAAACTTCGGATCTACACATTAATTCACATCAATACGAAAATAGAAACACTTTGACATCTGCATGTAAGCATCCCAAGTAGGTTATATACCACACACAGACATAAATAATTTGAATTATTTTAAGATTAGATTGTTGCACCATGCAATAATTTTTCACGGTGTCGCTTAAGAACACGTTTGAAGATAAGAAAGAAGTCGAGTAAGAAAGTGAGGAAATGTGTAGGCTTAGATTTTGATGCACAGACTAAACCACATGTTGCTTTCTCTGCTTTTTACCTCATAGGCCTAATAAAATATAGCCATCACTTAGCAAAGACAATGTCAAACTATTCTGGCAACGTCTCGTTTGATTGCATTTTTGTCCGCTTGTCATCACATTATTATGACCATTAAATGTAGGCTATGCTATTTTGCACGAAAAAATCTGATTAATCACAGGTAAACACAATAAAGAATGGGAACGTAAGTTGGATGTATTCTAAGTTGTAATTCCTCTGTATGTCCTGTTGGTGACCTCAGTGAGAAGTACTGTTGAGATGCTCTTAGCCGGTAACGAGTACTCTGGAGCACTCGTAGATCTACGAGTGTTTTCACGACGCTCTTAAGCTACGATGGTTTCGGGAAACAGTCGGCAAATCTTAAGACGTTCGTAAGAGGGACTTGACGACGCTCTTAGGCTTAAGATGCTTTCGGGGAACTGGGCCCTGGCCTACTAAGTCTTTTCTCCCTCACACTCTACCGCTCACGGCTACTTGCGTATCTCTCAGGCCTCGGCTACACCCCGAAAATGTCATGCATATGGTATGCATATACCTTTAACCCTTTAGGCGCCAGAGTTTTTTTCCCGAAACGATCAATTTTGACATCTTCATTTCAAAAGGCTATATCTTAAAAGTGATAAGAGATAGAGACTTTCTGTAAATTAGAGAAATATTAAGGATGACCCAAGGTTTATGTAGAGATTAAATGTTTATATCTAATTTGCATATTATGACATCATATGGTGGCGGCCATCTTGGATTATAGAATTTTCATGAAAAGTCGCATGTTTGAATGATAAAATGCACCACTTCTTCCCCCCCAAAATGTCCCTCACCTTCTGTATGCTATATTGCACAATACTGAATGCTCAGGTAAATAGTAAGTAGTGAACAAACTGTGTAAATCATTACTAATAAATGGCAGAAACAAACCAAATGCATGTAGCGGTAGACTGGCCTTTTGCTGTAGAGATTTTTCATTTACTACATACAGTAGGCACTCTGATTCCATGTATGGGGCACATATATATTATTCAGATGACACAC
This sequence comes from Alosa sapidissima, assembly GCF_018492685.1. NCBI lineage: Eukaryota > Metazoa > Chordata > Actinopteri > Clupeiformes > Clupeidae > Alosa > Alosa sapidissima. Next base: position 7,010,551 of record NC_055957.1, on the reverse strand, counting down.
AAACACAAGTAGACAAGACCTGTTTAGTTCAAAAGCTCATTTGCCACGGCAAGGCACAGATCAGGAGTGAGATGACGAGACAAGACAAGAGACAATGTTAGTATTTGTTTTTCTTTTTGTTGTTTTTGTTGATGTTTTTTTGTTTTTTTTCTTAGCTGACAAAGACACACACATCACAAGGACATGAACACACAAAAAGGAACACACAGTGTATGTCCTAAATGATCAGGGAAATAGATAGCAAATCAACAGTGTAAATCATTACTAATAAATGGCTGACATTTTTTTTTTTATGTAGCAGGCCTTTTGCTGTAGAGATAATGACTCCCTATCCCTATCCATACAGGGCCGGCATTCCCATCATCTTGTGATAGACTATGCATGACCTAATGTGTGTGTGTGGGAGAGAGAGAGGGAGAGAGCGTGTCACCACCTCCACCATGCGAGCAGCATGGCCAGATCTGCCTCGCGCGCGCCGAGTGGAGAGAATTTGCGCAGCTCGGACTAGGCCTACTGTCATTCTCATTGCGACTCCCCACACTGCCACTACGTTCCCCCCTAACTGTCCTATGAGCACTTCGACCTCGTCTAACATACCCAGTGGCATTAGACAAAGGCTCCACCACGCGATTGTGGAGAGGCACACGTTCAGAAGACAGAAGCTAGCGCTATGGATATTAGGCTACCACCAGCCTCGTTCGCCACACCACTAACACCCTGCTAACTTCCCGATGAACACTCCGAACCCGTGAAACATTATTCCCACCAGTGACATTGGGCAAACGATTCAACGTTTGTGCTTGGTGTAAGCTAAACTATGGAGTAAACTCTCACTTTGTCCAGCTGCATCATTGCAAGGCAGGGACGCATCTGAAGCCTCACTAAACGAATCACCGTCATTTTCTGAAGGCAGATATTCCCCTTCAGAATCAGGGTCCGCGAATAGAAGACCCAACACTTCATTTCAGGTAAACTTTTTTGATGCCATTAGACGATAATCTAATGCAAATACTCGATGACGTTGACAATATCGCTCTGATAAAGTAGCTCACACGCACACTAGCTCCGGTATTGCACGCACTGATTCACTGCAGCTGCAGCGCGAAAGTTTTGTTTAAAGCATGACTTTTTTTCGACTCAGGGATGACGTATGACATGTCTGCCATCTAGTGGAGTGGAAGTCGAACGAAATATGACACCCTATTTGACTAAATCGGCCGTTTTATTCAGTACCGCATCTTGTCGACTAAAGTCGACTGTGGCGCCTAGAGGGTTAATGACACCCGTGAAAAACATCTTCAATCCTCCACTACACTTCCTCCAGTAGCCTTATAGTCACTACAGTTGCGTTTAAAAAATACACGAAACCGGGTGGAGACATTTCACTTGCTGGAGGTCCCATTTCACTCACTCTATTGCACTCGCTGGCGGTCCCATAGCCTACACAAATTTAATACCTCCTTTTCGAAAATTCAAGACATTCCAGACAATTTAAGACTTTTTTAGGCCTTAAAAACCGAAAGTTGTATTTAAAGGAGAATTCTGGTGTGATATTGACCTAAAGTGTGTTGAAACATGATACCGAGTGTGAACGTATGTCTCATAGCCCATCTCGACTTGTCCCCTGCACTCCAAAATCTGGCGCTAGTTAGCCGATGCTACCAACAGCTTTTTCAATGGTGGTGCTTCGGCATCGGGCTAGCCATGCAAATAAATCACTGGTTTACACCATTTACGAGGCTCAATGTATCTCCACACTTCATTGGTAGACTTCTGAGGGCCCTGACATTTAAAACGAGACATTGAGAACTTTGAAAAAGCACTGGTAGTTTACTTACAAGACGATTTATACAGACAGTATCTTCACGAAGTTTAGCGTTTGCAGCCATCTTGAATTTAGTCACGATAAGTCGAGCGACGAGTAAGAATGAACAGGTATGATAAGCAGTGTTGTGCGTGAACGAGTTCAAAAGAACGCGTTCATTGAACACGCTCATTTTTTCGTGAACGTTGAACTGAACGCAACACATTTTTTAACAAAGAACTTGAACGTGAATTAGTTCACATTATGTGTCATGAACGGCAGACATCACTGTAAATGAATGTTGGAATTTGTTTTCCATTGAAAACTGAGTGACATCTGTTTTCTCTTTTGAAACGCAACGAGAGAAAGTTCCTCCCTCCTGTATTCTCGCTGGTGCCGCTTAAATCATGTATCACCAGTGTGGTGTGCGCAATGCATTGCGGGCAACGTAGTGTCCGGCTGAGAATAGTTGAATAGCATACTGGCTTCCGCACAACGTTACCCGTGATGAATTGCAGCAGAGCGGGGTAGGCATAGCAACACCGCGTAGCAGGCAACGACGAGAGCGCGGAGGGCTGGATTTCATTGCACTAAGTATAGAACTGGTCTACCTTGTCTGTACTGCTGCAAGTTTCATCACCTGGTAAGAAACCCACAATTGCAGTGTCATGAGCAAATGTCTAATGAGCAGCTTCAAAGAACGTATTGTGATTTCTAGCTTGTAGTGTGAAAAAAAGTATATTTATTTAAATATCTCACGAAAAAAGTAAAATGAACTGAACTTTGAACAAGTTCAGAATTAAAATTGTGAACTTTGAACGTGAACTGTTCACTTTGAGCATGTACAGAGGCTCCCCGTAAAAAATTGACACTTCATTCACGATAATGGTGATTCACGCAGCTGGGTGACATGTAAGTACAACTGCAGCCGCTTGGGGGCAGCATAGTCCGCTGTGGCGTTCAACGGTCGAACCGGACGGCGCATTCGACAGCAAGGGCTGTGATTGGCCGAGTTTTAAGTGCGTTTCTCTGTTTTTAGCAGCCCCTGCAACATGCTAATCCACTGTAGCCTAAGCTTTGTACATAATGTTAAACATAGTTTTGGATTCAGTGGCAAGATTTCTTGATTGTATAGTGCCTGTCTCTCAGTAATGCTTCGTCAGCTGGCAGTAGGCTACTTTGTCGGTAGTCATGAGAAGTTCGCTTGCTAACAGAACATAAAAATGCTGCCCAGAAACCTTGTGAATAGTTCTGACACTAACGAGGTTGAAATATAGCCTTTGCCTACAGCATCTCCTTAACAGTAATGTTAACAAAATGACAGCATTCATATGACAAAGGAAAACGAATCCGGTCACTCAAGACTGTGCCGCAGCCGTCGGGCAGAAGACGCTTGGTGGCCGTCCACAACGTTATAAACTTAACCTAAATAGCCGGCTGCTGTAAGCTACAATCTGATTTTATTGTATACCCCTGTTGTCTCAATGATGATAACATCTCATTTCCGACTATATTTCAAAGTGTGCCGTTCATTTGCATTATTAACATAACATCGTATTTTGTCATTTTTGGCGAAGACGTGCATTCCGTTAGGGATATTGAACATATTTAACATTCTCTAACCATCGTGATTTCGAATTGGTGCAGTTGTCAGCACAAAAAATCATTTTATTCTTTTGCTCTTTTGCATTGGTCTATGCTGTTCTATGGTGCTTTCTGCCTCTTGGTTGCGCACGCATGTTTTCGTGACGTTTCATAGAAATCCATATATAATGAGCGCATAAAACGACTTGTTGACGTTTTGGGACATTAATCTACATGTAGGCTACGTTAAGCTTTAAGGATTGTATGTCCTTAATTTATTTATATAGGCCTATTTAGGCTACTTGCGCAAACCCTGGATACTTTTATTGCCACACAACAATATTGGTGGTATTTGTTACATTAGCTTCAAAAGGCACCGCTTCAGAAAGCTGCACTGCTTGTGAAAGAAGGGGGTGGGGGAGGGGAGCTTGCAGCCAAGTGTCGGAAAAATGCATAGCCTACAACACAGAACTCTCGCATTAGTCACTGACAGTAGACACGCTTCCAGCCTAATGACTTTCACACATTTTGCAGAGAAAGCTCGAGTAGCCGAGAGAGCAGAGAAAGCTCGAGTAGCTGAGAGAGACGCCGAGAATGATCGGTTGAAAGCGGAGGTCAAAAACCTCAAACGAGAGCTTCAACAACTCTGAGAGACCAGCTACTTGGAGAGCCACAGAGACATTTTACAGGAGATGAGAGCTGGAATCGGAGAACTTCAGGCGACGCTACGTGAGCAGAGAAGTTATTCGACGCCTGAGAGACCAATCCCCAGGTGCACCTCGACACCAGCTCCAGAAACGTCCTCCTTGCAGATGTCTCCATTGGCCCTCTCCGTCACACTCAACGACAGCATCCAAGTTCCTAGTCAACACGCAGACGTGACCTTGCGTGATGTTGGTCCCGAAGACCACGCTAAGATTCACCAACAGAGCTACGGCCAAGTGGGCAGATACGGATGCCTGCTCTTCAGGTCCATCGTCACAGAGGAACACTATAAAGCCTGGAGCAAAACCACCAACTGGGATGGAGCGAAGGGCAAGCGAGCACTGCCGCAAAATGTGAAAAACTTTGTGGTCTCAACACTACAACGAAAGTTCCCTGCTATGGGGAGGAGTGAACTGAAGGACTGCATCAATAAGATCAACGAATTCCTCCGCACAACACGCAGATCTTCCCAGGGATTCAACGTGCTTTAAATTTAGACTGTAGAATGTAGACTGTTCATTATTTCAATAAATACGTTTTCTCTGAAGCACTTTCCAGACTTCGTCTTTCTATAGGCTAAGCATATCATGGAGATAGAGTAGAAAACTGGATTTAACTAAACAAATGTAACTAAGTAAACTGATTGTTTACTCTACAGTAGGCTATGTTCCCCCTCTCAGGCTGTACAGTAGGCCTATTGAAAGTAGGCTAATGAGCTCAATAGACACGTTAGCGCTTCCATTAGGAAACTTTCGTTGCAGACTTTCACAACTGATTGTTTAGCCTACAGTAGCCTACTGTAGGCCTACTCTACAGTAGCCTAGGCTATAGGTTATGTTCCCCCTCTCAGGCTGTACAGTAGGCCTATTGAAAGTAGACTAATGAGCTTAGACACATTAGCGCTTCCAGCCTAATGACTTTCAAACATGAATGATTTACAGTAGACACATTAGCGCTCCACGCAGTGGCGTAACTAGGCCTAGTAGGTGCAGCAAGTGCAGTCGCACCAGGGCCTGTGACCTTCGTCGCTACCCCCGCAATGCAATTGCTGGAAAATTCTATACCGGTCCTTTCTGACTACCTGCGTGCCTTTGACCAGGCCAAGGCTACAGCGCAGACACTCGCAAATAAATGGGGGTTCAGAGTACATTTGAAAATGTTAGAGCACGGAGAGTGAAGCGTCACTTTGACGAACTATCGGAAGATGAACGCTTAACCGATGCAGAGAGATACTTCAAAGTGCAGGTATTTAATGCAACTCTGGACATCATAATCAGTCAGCTCTCCCAAAGATGTGCAAGCATGCGGGAAACTTGTTATGTGGTTGAGTCTTTACGTCCTATGATCCTTCAACTCGCAGGTGATGATGAACTGCTTGAAAAGGCAGTACGTTTGTCAGACCGTTATAGCATGGACATTGCACCGACATTCCCAACACAACTCCTCTCATTTAGGTCTTGCTTTAAAGCAGAGATTTCACAGAAGTCATCTATTTTTCAACTTGCCAAAAGGCTGGTGGTAGATTATGACAGTGTAACATCCACATTCGGGGAAGTGTGTACTGCTCTCATGTTGTTTCTACATTGCCTGTGACTGTGGCAACAGCTGAGCGATCTTTTTCCAAATGTTCAACAATTGCTGGTGTACAGGCTATAATCAATTAGCTAAATCATTTGTCCAGCTGTTTAAACATTTTTTCGTGTTACATTCAAACGCAAAAGGTGCTTTGATATCTTTTTTGTTTAAACGTCGGCAAGCAGGCATGCTGCGGTTGCAATGAATGAGGATAATTGGTTTTATCTGCGGTGTTATTTTTTGCATTTTGAATATGACAAGCTCCAGCACGTCTACTTTTTTGCACGGTGCTTTCTTAAAGGAGCTGCACCATCTTACAACAATTGCATCTACATTTTCATATTAGAATGTTTTGTCAAGTGTAAGCTTAAACTACCGTGATCAAATTAAGTTTCCGTGCCCCCGCTGAAAGTCTCTTATGCTCTTATGCGCTTATCGTTACACTATCAAATCTATAAGTAACCGTGACAAATAGGGTATAAGATATATAAACTCACGCTATTGTATTATCATATATGTTTGGTAATGGCTCAGCTTTCTCTGATTGTTCTACTGACTTGGAAACTGCATCATGGAAGCAGTAAGTCAAGTCGCATCAAAAATAGTAGTGGCAGAACTCCAAAGTGACACATTGTGGTTGTTTGTGTCAACTGCAGTTTGTGCCATTTCGTCAAAATGGGGATCGTGATTCCTGAAGGAACCCGTCCAAACTTAACGGGGACCCACTGTATGAACTGAACTTGAACTAGTTCAGAAAAGCTGTGAACTGGCACAACACTGATGATAAGGGATCAGATTCCAAAAATAATTCAGTGGAAAATTCTTTTTCAAGTCTAACTTCAGATGCAGTATCAAATTATGGATTAAGTTAAGTTATGGAACACCCATTTTATGCTTCTCACATCCAATATCCAACTAAAGATTTAAGAACAATTTTCATAATACATTTGAACATACTACCATGTAACATATTTTCATATGCATTGATGAATTTATGGGAGGGCGAGGGAAAAGTGGTAGCAGCCTAGGCTATCACGCAAACACAGGGGAGAAGTGCTAATAGCGATTAGGTGCTCCACCATATGAAAACAGTGCACGTCTGTTTTGCGGTGAAAAAATTAAATCCAAATTCCGGTTAAATGCATCAATTAGGCTATAGAAACTTTCAGAGACGACTGATTCAGTATTCAGAGCATCAGTTTTCTTCATTGTAGGCTACTATGTCAAAAGCAACTTTAACGTTTGTTTGCCTTTCTAATAGGCTATCGTTTGTTCACTTTTACAACATCCACTTCTCAATCTGCTAGACTAGGGTATTTTAAGGCATAGCCCTAGTCTACGTGCAGTAAATAGTTAGAGTATTTTTTTTTCAAGAACTACTAGGGCTACTGTATGTCGCTGCTTGTTGACATCTTTGATTATTTTTAATGTCGCAGTCGCTTATCTCCGTTCAGCAGGCTTGTGGTTCAGCTGTGGGCACGCAATTAGCGGCAGTGACGGGCGGTGATGAGCGATGTTTACGTAGCCTAATGATGTGACAGCTTAGTAAATTCCACGCAGTAGGCCAATGGTAAAGCACAGCGTTTGCTGCATAGAAAAACTCAGTAGCCTATTAGCGCTTTCTTTGTAGCCCTACATCCAGCCCTGAGTGTTGGCCTGGTTGCTAGCTTCTTCAAACTTTGCAGACTCAGCTGGGTGTTGTTACAATTGCGGCGCATGAGTGTATTTGACCGGCATAAAATCACGTGAAAATCGGCCGATTCCGGTTACCAGCCGATCTATCGGTGCATCTCTAGTACAGTATATATATTTTTTTTTACTTTTTATTTGTTTTGTTGTCTGTCTTGTATGTCTTTTGTCATGGGTACACTGGCGACTACGCCGCTCCGTCCGGCATTTTTTGTATTTGTTATTTTTTTAAATATATTTGTCATGTATTGATGTCATGGGCACGCTGGCGACTACGCCGCTCCATCCGGCATTTTTTGTCTTGTTGTTATGTGTCTTGTTTTTATTTATTTTTTTTTTATTTTTTTTTGTAATCTCGGCTTCATTGAAAATGAGGGCTTCCTTCAATGACCCTCCGAGAATAAATAAAGGTTGAATGAATGAATTAGCTCGGGAACTACTCTGGGAGCCTAATGACCGCAGCTGGCTTTAGGCCATTATGACATCACAGCCTCCATCTAAAATAATAATAACTACCTTGTCCAACTCCAGTCCTACACAACGGTTATTTCAACATGTCTGTACATTAAGCGGTTAAAGTCGCATTCATTCTTGAAAAGGTAAAAAGAAAAGGTTATAATAAGAAGAATCCAGGAGATTTCAAGATAGTTGATTCCATCCACTATAATTAAACAAAAATTCACGGACCACTTAGTTAAAAAAAAAAGAGTAGACCTACTTCAACAGTGTACACAAAAGGTCTACTGAACCACCTGCTTATTGCCTTTGGACCTTGCTTATTGTGTGGATTTTTTGTAAGGGTTCATATGATTTAAACTGGCATAGTTTACTTTAAGTGTTTGGATTAACATATAAAATGGTTCAATATTGCAAACAACTCTATATAATATTTTACCACGTCTGTTTGCGGACCACTTGGGATAGCTTGCGGACAACCAGTGGTCCCCGGACCATACTTTGAGAAACACTGCTCTAGGCCATGGGTCGGCAACAGGTGGCCCGCGGGCCAAAGCTGGCATGCCAGCAATATTATTTTATCAGATTATTCTTGTGTGCGATTGATTTTTTTAAATAATTTACAAATTGTCTACTCATCAATGAGACCACTTCAACAAATATGAGAACGAACACCAGACGCACTTTGATCCGGTCCTTTGATCCCTGATCCTCTGCCAGCGCATGTTGAGCTTTCGTGCCTCTCAGTGGCGGTTCTACACAGAGGCCTAGGGAGGCCCGTGCCTCTGTAGACATTTCCCTGGCCACCCTTGTGCCCCCCCCATGCTGACCAAATAATAATAATTAAAAACATGAATTTATTTTACACACGAGCGCCAAAGGAACTAATCCGACCCAACATTCTACATGGGTAAATTAGAGCGGCGCACTTGCGGTGAGATGAGAGCTTAGAAACACTACTCTTGGAGAGAGGAGGTATGATTTCTCCTGTTGTAAGAGTCGAAGGTAAGCAAAACGATTTCATCTCGTAAGTGATTCGTTGTTTTTGCACATAACTGTGTTAGCCTACTGTTGTTTCTCACACTGATAATTAAATCAAGTGTGTAAATGTCTGGTCTCAAAACATGTTTAGAAACTAGTGCTGTCAAACTATTAAAAATTTTAATCACGATTAATCACTGAATTCCTATAGTTAATCACGATTAATCACATATTTTATCGCATGATTACAATTCTATTATTTTGCATTTCTGAACTTTCCAGGAGTCCATGTTAACAATATAAAGCAATTATTGTGTATACTATCTTGATTAGGATTCAAATGAAAGCAAAGCAAGTTACTTCATTAACTTAACTTTAAGACGGTGGTCTATTTGATTATTTCAAATCAAATTTCAAAAGATGTGCAGCAGACCTGAGGCAACACAATATATTCTTCAGAAATATAGCTAATAAAGGGCATAACAAATATAAAATGCTATATTCATTATCTTTGAGTTCAGTTGAAAATAAGGAACTTTTCGACATGAGTAGGCCTACACTGTCATTTTATAGGCCTACCGTCTATGGTGCGCTGTCACTTGCCACACACATCAGCGCCGAAGTTTTTAACACGCAAACACTGGATGAACAATGGATTTTTGGAGCGGCGTCGACCAAATATAACTGAATCGTGATTTACACGGCGGCAAAGTGCGATGCTGGTGTGCAGAGTTGTATTGAAAAAAAAATGGAATCTAATGTACAGTAAATAAATGTCGAAAGCAGAGTGCATCTCACTCATGTCGGCATCGGTGTCCATAGAAATTTAAAACACCATTCAGCTGACCGGGAGTTCAGAACTGCGTTGGTGTTTATTGTACGAATCTACTCTTTGGCCGGCTCGTAAGCCCATACAAGTGTGTGCAGCATGCCTTTACGTAGCCTACTAAAGGCGCATCATCATAAAGATAGGCTAGCCTACATTTAATCTGCATCACGCCCCATTTTAGCAGAAAACAACATACATATATCATTGATTCTAATGGGAAAGACAGATAGCCTATACACACCTTGACGTTACATCTAGTTATTAATTTACAGGCCATTCAATAATTTTACTAACACAGCAGTTAAAGAATTATGTGTATGTTACTTAGGCTACTCATGTGGAAACGATGTAGGCTACATTACAACCCATTCAGCACGTAGCCTACTAGCTACACTTACCCCATGTAAATCGGTTAGCTTGCTAACTAGCTAACTGTGGAACAGGCATAGCCAATTATCTCACCTAGTTGTAGGAAAAAGGCTACGTTCATATTACAAGTGATAGAATGAATGTGTGACTTATGTTTAGTTGCTGTTATGACATGTAAAGTTAAGCTTGCCGAACTTAGTTATAGTCAGCCACAGGCAGTTTGACTGTGCCTACATTCGTGACACTCCTGTTAGTAGGCTAAACTGGAAAGAGCAAAAAATACGAACATAATGGTCACATTAATCCCATAAACACACAGATAACTCTTACACCAACCTTATTTTGTGCCTTTTATTCACGTTTGTTTCAAGATTTAGTAAGTATAACCCCTTTTCGCTCCCCACTTCTATGCAGCATAGGTTTCCATTATCAAAACAGCTCCCTTTCCCCTAAAAGGGGGCGTGTACATGCAGCACGGTCTAGCTAGGTCCAGTGTGGTGTTGTGGTTGTTCTAACGTTACTAGTTGTTGCAACAGCTTGTGAAAAAACTACAAAGTTTGTTACACCAAAAAGAATGTTAATCTCGCGATAAAAAAATTGACGCCGTTAAAATAGGTTTACGTTAACGCCGTTAATAACGCGTTTAACTGACAGCACTATTAGAAACTTACTTAATCATATAGCAAACTCATTGAAACAGAAACAAATATCCAAATGTCAGTATCCTTGCTCTACACAATGTTGTGATGTTAACCACGTAACAATTCACCTGTCTTGGCAGTTGCATTGCGATAACAAATACATTGAGTGAAGTAGTGATCAACAGTAGGCTATCTGAGGAATGGTTAGTCAAGGAATGAGGAATCGTTAGTCAACGAAATGCATGCCCCTACGTTTTTTCCCCCTACAAGGAAGGGACATTCTTTTTTGTGTTAATATGGCTCTAACGTTTCTTTTTTTTAAAGTAAATACTTGGCCTACATTTTGAAACGCATGCAGATGTACATGCATTATGCATAAGTAAATAAATGTTGTAGTTGTGCCCTATGTTTAGTGTACATCTTTCTACAGATATCAGCAACTCCAAGAGTAAGTAGGCCTACAGCCCAACTGGAATATATTATATATATAACGGAGCTTCAGGCCAAACTGGTACAGTATAATCTTCATCCATGGATTGAGTATTCTATCATGACGGACTCTACATATTGCAATGCATGTAGACATTTTAGCACACCAAATGCCCCAGTTGAACGGGTTTGTTTTATTGAGCAATAGGGAAGTTTTCTTTGAGCTCTTTAGACTGTGCAATATTGCTGTAACCCTTCCTGTAAGCCTCTGTTGCTGTAGTGTAGAGTATCTATATTTCAGTAAAATTCAAGTGATCCAGCATTGTGGCAATTCAAATACTTAAAGGAAAATTCCGGTTTTTAGCACTTTAAGGCCCTTTTCTGGTTTGTTTTGGATGATCTAGAGTGGTGGACACCGACATTTTGACGATTGGTCCTGTCTCGACTTTTCTGACTCGTTTTGAATAGCCTTTGACTTCTCAGGGTGGCTGGCAATGGGCATACTGTAGCCTAGTAGGCTACTCAAACATGTCCTAAAACAACCCTTAACGTTCGTTTTCAAAACTGTGCAACTCACCGAGTGGTTAGTGGTGTTTCGGTTTCGGTGTCCACCACTCCCCCTTCTCGACTCACGTTGCCCTTCCGAGGGGGATGCAGAATTGCACGTAGGCCTAGATAACAAAAATCACAAAGCCTCATTCACTTCCATTCGGGCACCGAAAGTGAAAGTCAGTAGGGGAAGGGCAAACTCTGTTTACGTGGCTGCAGCGCTGCACGCGACCAGTATCTGAGCTGAGCCTGCACGAGCGGCCTAAAAGGAGATTGTCGCGGTTGTCGGGTGAGACGACTCAACGTTGTCTGAAAAGGTGAGTTTGTGATGTATAACAAACGAACTATCATCATCAAGTTTTATGAAATTCAAATTCACATCTTTCCGAATATTACGCCGCAAGTAGGCTAGTGTATTCTACGACGGAGTATTAGGGCCACACATGAAGAGAAAAAATATTTTTGCCATGGCGAGATTAAACTCGACATGTTGACTTTAAAGTCGACATGTCGACATTAAACTCCGTTTAGTGTCCGTTTAGGCTAAATAGCTAGAAAAATATATGTATCCAATGATATAATGTTTCTATACAAAATGTTATTTCACTCTGTTTTACGTGGTTAAGGCTACTGCACATCCAAATAACTGCCCTTCATGACCCACGGGCGTCACTCTCCATAGGATAACATGGCAAAACTCATTTTTCTAAAACTGCTTTTCCATGTCTCACCTGCAATACGTAGCCTATAGGAGGCTAGAAACACAGGTATAGCCTAAGCATATATACTATTTTTATCCCGTGAGAGAATATGTGTGCATGTGTGACGGGTCACTCCATTCTACTGTTGCTTCTACACATCACCACGGACAACCACTTGGATCAGGTTTCTTTATTGCTGGAACAAAGTATGACAGTGTGGAATTGTGGGTTCAGCAAATAGATCTCGGGACAACAATCCAGTATCTCGTAATCTCCAGTCTGGATAAATGCTATAGCCTACAAATACCTGAATATATTTGTGCTAGTTGCAAATGTAAATGATATATCTATGAAACAAAATAAAACTGTGTGTGATCGTATAGTAGCTAAGTTTTAGAATATCTGATATAAGCCTTGAATTACACAACATACATACAGTACATTTCAACATTACAATAGTGAAACTACTTGATCCATTTTACATTATATTGAAATAACAAAATAAGGAACATGTTTATCATTGCAAACGCAGCACTCGAGCACATGTGGCTAATCTCCAAACTACCACGCTGGTCTACAATATAGCTAAGCTAGCGCAAGCTGCTTATCCATATAAAGCTAATGTATAAGGCAGCTTGCACAATGAGAATAACATGACGATGAAACCATTTACACAACATAAGAATAGTTACCTGGAACAAAGTATGACAGTGTGGAATTGTGGGTTCAGCAAATAGATCTCGGGACAACAATCTAAATAACATGTAAAGCAAGTGACAATTAGCACGCTAGTTCACATGAAAATATGCTTCGTTGCAAGTCTCTTAAACATGACTTTACAAGACACATAAATCATCAACTGAACTCAAAATAGTTAACTGAAATCATTATAAGTACATTACATGACAAAATACGAGACATATGTACTTAGAATTACAAGAAAACATTGTTTATCCCAGACCTCCCAAATTGCGTGACTTACCCAGTATCTCGTAATCTCCAGTCTGGGTAAATGCAACGCGAATCCCACTGTCACACTAAATCAACCTGCCTCTAGATGGCGTAATTGCATCAATTTTAATATAATTTAACTAGCAACTCTTTTTACTCCGTTACACATGCACTTCATTTATGCACTTTGTGTGCATATGTGTGCAAGTAGGCTAGCCTACATGTGGTGGTCGGGAGGACAGCTTCATTCGTCCCTCCATAGACATTCAGCAATGGGCTGTTTTGCATCCATTACAAACAAGCAACGTGAAAGTCTAGGATTGGGGAGAGCGCCTAGTATGCCTCTAGTGCATAAGCATGAAGTTGAACATTTAGATGCAACAACTAAATGTTTAGAACAACACTTTAATAATAGGCCTATAAATAAATAAACCGCTATGACGTTTAGGCTACTTTTGACCATCGCCCTCCCTTTCAATCGTCCCGAGCGGTCGTTCTCTCTCCAAACTAACTTTATTCTCAAAATGTTGAGTTTAATGTCGACACGTCGAGATTAAAGTCGACATGATATTTCAACTTTATTCTCGAAATGTTGAGTTTAATGTCGACATGGCGACATTAAAGTCGATACGTCAAGATTAAAGTCGATATTACATTTCAACTTTATTCTCGAAATGTCGAGTATAATGTTGACATGGCGACTTTAAAGTAGGATTCAGTAGGATCCTACTAGTGGATTTCATTGAAAGTGAAAGTAGACGGGTTGATCAGCTGCGTTCTGAAGAATGCTTGATTCAAGTTCAGTGTGTGTGGCGCACTAGCTTCTCAGCAGAAGCCATGAAACGGTAACGATCAACAAATTGATTTAAAAAGACATCCTGTATGAAGTTTCAGGATTTTCCGATAATGAATCTCGTGATGCTGATATTGAATTTTAATTTCTGCGCCCCTTGTCTAAAACATGTTTTAGGATGCCATCTCACCATGAGAAAACGTAAAGTTATGGTGACGGTGCGAGATCAAAGCTTTGGCAGACTTAGTAAACGTCTTGCACATAATGTTCAGCTGAATATTTAGTGGAAATAGCCTACTGTAGCATTGTGCCAATAGATAAAAAGTCGCCAATTTAAAGGCGCAGTCCGCATTTTAACCCTAGCTCTCCATTTAGTGTGTGCGCTTGTAAAACTAGTGTGGGGGGGGGGGGGGGGGGGGGGGATTGGGGTCACTCTGTGCCACGTATATTTTCCTTTTTTTTTTACCTTTGCCAATCACACCCCTGCGTATAGACTGAGAATGTTTTGGACTGTGTAAATAGTCTACTACCGGGGAAATAGCCTATATATATATATATATATATATATATATATATATATATATATATATTCTAATTCAACAAAAATATATGCAGTTCTGCATCTATTTTTGTTGAATAAAGATAGTGATAAAGACAATCATTTATATATGATTTTCTGAAATTCTCATTGTGTTGGTGTTAAGGAAAAATCTGAATCTAAACTTGAGTCTATTGACTGTTTTAAGTCAGGTTACATTATTGGAGCTTGCAGGGAACAGACATGTCATACCCAGCATCATTTCTGCATGTTGAGCGTATTGCTGGGAGTTGTGTGGTTAACACATCCACTGTTTAAGCAAGACCAAAGGCCACAGTCATGCCAGCATGCACAGTTCACTCCCCCTGCTACCCTGATTAGCATTTGTATAGCTCACAGCATTTCATTTACATGTTAAAGCTTCCCTAGAATTAGGAGGAGGGGGGGGGTCATGGGGGGGCGACTGCCAAGCAAGGCCCGCGTCAATTTCTGACAATTCATGGCAGTTTTCTGCGTTGCCTGCAAACTGCCATGAACAGCCACTAACCTGAACTTCCACGACAATCTACAGTGGCGCATACTGACGAAAATCACACTTTTCATGCAGTGAGACACACAGGCTTTGCATCTTTGAAACCGGGAAAGATGATTCCTTTTTATAGGCTCTACTTTCATGGTAAAACTTCCTTCTTTAGACTTGTTCACCAAGACATTTTCTCCCAACTAACGTATGCCTGTAGTTCGCTTCTCACTCTGCACGCTATGTCTTGTAGGCAAAGAATAAACATTGTAACATTGTCATGTCAGGAGGTGGGTCAACCAAGTATTTAAGAATAGTAAGATAGACTATCCAGAGTAGTAGCCTAATTAAAATAAGCCAGGCTCCGTGTTAAACAGTCTATCATTGCCAAAATTATTGTAGCCTAGGCTACACATTTACTATTCACAATATTGAAAGGGGAGATAATTACTCAAGTAGACCATCAATGGGCCCATCCATGGTTAATGAGTTATTTTTATGCATTCTCCTTGTAGATGCGTGTTGACTAACAGGTCATCCACTGGAGCAGAGTTTAAAGGAACACGCCACCGTTTTATGAAATTGGGTTATTCACCATCTGCCCTAGAGTAAGAAGTGAGCAAAAATATTTTTGTCTCCGTGCATGTGTAGGGATCGACCGATATGTTTTTTTCAGGGCCGATACCGATATCAATTATTACCAAAACAGGAGGCCGATAACCGATAAAACCGATATGTCAGTTGTCAGAAAGGGGGGTAGATAGTAAAGGCGATATGCTGCAAAAATTTAATTCAAAAGCATTTAATTATGCAAACTTTTCTTTCTTCTTTTGATACACAATTGTCTATCAACTTGAATCACTTGCAAGTGTATATCCTGTGTAGGCCTATCATGTTAATCCAAGAGCTGAGTGATAGCAATTATTTTCATAGAGTAGGCCTACACAATGGGCTTTGTGCTTGTTAAGGGACCTGTCACAAAGAGGATGCTTTGCCATCGTGTGTGTGAGTGCACGAGAGGGAGAGGAAGAGGTGCATGCGTGATGGCAAGTGTTACGGTTGAATAGTTTAACAAAACCGTTTTAAAATAGTTCTTAGGCTATTTAAGCATGCAATTTGTGTCCATATGCTATAAGCTACACTTTTGAGAGCCTAAAAGGCACATTAATAGCCAGCTCAGGACGCGATTTAGTTCAGGTTGGATTAAATTACGGCTGGCCCTGGGTGCATGTAGTCTTTTCTGACAGTCCGTTTCAAAAAGGAGCAATTAGACTTTTTGACGTTCGCTATCACATAATTTAGGACTTGTCTGTACTATGTCCACCGAGGTGTCCCGTTATTCACAATTAACGGACGAGTCGGAGGCAGAGAACTCCCGACGCGCAGCACCCGAGTTTGTAGGCTAACTAGTAAACAGCATCAGTAACGTGCATCAATCGGGAATTCGCTAAATAAAGGAAGTGGGTGCTTTACTTATTGATCAAAGAGACAATAGCTTACAAAGTGGTGTTTTGTAACTTCAGTAACACTACCTTCCTTACCTTCAAAAAATAGCTCCGTACTGCTGAAGCCCAGTCTACAGTCTGCCTCAGTGAGAATCCTAAACTTTCTCTGTGTTGTCTTTGATCCTGATTGGCTGCATTCGTGCTAACAAATCAGACGGTGTAGTGGGCGGGACAATGCTCTTGACCACAGAGTAGCAAATACAGGGAGTGAGAGACACTTTACAGACAAAGTAGGGCGTTTCATTCTATATCCATTTCCATATCGGCTTATCGGTGAAAAAAATGACCGATACCGATTATTATAAAAATGCTAAATATCGGCCCTAATAATTGGCCAGGCCGATAATTGGTCGACCCCTATGCATGTGTAACCAAGGTCGTAATTCGTCCGCCGCTCACGGCCCTCGAACCTGCCACCTCAACACATACCAGCATGGGAGTTGAACGCTCTAACCACTGAGCTAAAAGCCAAGGCTTCCAACTCATTGGTTAGAGGCATTCTTAAGGTTAGGGGTGTGAGGATTTACACGCGCAACTAGCATGCTACCTCAGTTCGCCTCTGTTACACTCACCTCCCTAAATCCTCACTCCCATGATCCGGGTTCACGGCACCACTGTAACAAGGTCGTAATTCTTCCGCCGCTCACGGCCCTCGAACTCGCCATTTTAACACACACCGGCATGGGAGTCGAACCCTCTAACCACTGAGCTAAAAGCCCAGGCTTCCAACTCAGCGGTTAGAAGAGTTCTTAAGGTTAGAGGATTTACACACACAACTAGCATGCTAGCTCATTTCGCCTCCGTTGCACATGCATTGTCTTAGTCCGGCAGCGCCCCCGCTAGCTTAGCTTAGCATAGTGAATGGAATCCTTTGTTGCCAGATAGCATGTTGTGAGTAAAAGTAAACATGCTTAGATCATATAATAAACATGCCTTAGCCACAGCACACCCGAGATCATATAATAAACTTGCCTTAGATTGGCATTCCTGACAGTGTTGGGGCCTTAGACAAGACTCTACTGTTCACTTTAGACCTCTGTAGATCTCTGTAATGTTCTTTTCAGTCATCAGTCTGGTTCTGTGATCATGGGTGGAGGCATGAGAGTGCAGGCAGATTATGTTTTGAGGAAGTGGGATGATTCACAATGCTGGGGAGCATGACGCATGGATGCGGAGGCCTGTTTAAATCTCCTAGCCAGGGCTTGGTGGGCGAGTCATAGATCCCATTGGAGCGCAGGTTGCAGGTTGGAGCGAATGTAGGACTGATAAGCATCCGAGGACCAACAGCCAACCATTTTAATTTTCTGTTCTGATAAGCCAGAGGAAAAGGTGCAAAAACTAACAAATTATATTTTTGTTCATGGTCAATTTAAATCTCTCTCTCTCTCTCTTACCCTTCCTCCATGTATCTATCCCTTTCTCTTTTTTATACCCATCTCTCAGGATCATCATGGGCAGGATGAGGATTCTCTGGATTTTGTATCTACTCTTTCTCTCTGGTCTGAACACCTCTGACATCAGGGCTTATTTCTGCTCTACTGGCTGACACATGCACTAGTGTTTAATCAGAACAACAATGCCATACAGCTGATAGATACATGTACATCAAACGGAGAGCAGAGAAACATCAACATTTATATGAAGGATTATGGCCTTCATCGCTTCAACAATTATGAAAATTTTCCCATCCCCTCTGACTCTGATTATAGGTATTTGACTGTGGGAAACATCAATCAAAGAACTTACAGTGGCGTGACTTATTTTCCTAATTATGTCACAGTTGACTTTAACAACCGACCATTTGCTGAAAGTAACATGGACAGACTTATTCTCCAGACACACCGTAACAACCCGAGAACTATACTAAGAGTTTTCATCACTGAACACTATAATGAAAACATCTACGAGATAAGTCCCCAGCTTCTGGAAGAGACTAATCCCGGCGCAGTGAGCTGCCTGCTACAACGGCAGAATAAAGGAATGTCCACAACATTAGTGATGTTTTTTTTGTGTGTGTGAATGTATTTTACTTAACTCATTGAATGTAGCTGGATATTCATGAACGCATGTCTCTAATAACCACAATAGGAGTAATTTTAGCAACACCGTATTTTGTGTGGCCCATAACGACCCAGTGGATCATGAAAATGTGCCAAAATTCACATTCCTTGCTTATTGTTGGTACATTAATCCCAGATTGCCACTTATCTGAGATGTAAGAGTTCAGTATAGGTTTAAGGTCTGGGGCAGGGATTTGACATTCTGTGACTTCTTCATTGAGGGATTGCTTAGCAGCACTGTCCGGTTTCTCATTTCCCCTCAGACCAACATGGCCTGGGACCCAGCAAAAAACTACACTCAAGTTCTGGTTCTTTAGACGTTCTAGTTGATCAAGCTCAGCTTTGGTTGTACTTTTTGCGTGACATTAAAGCCTACTGGAAAGATTTTTAATTGCAATTTAATTGAATGCAATTTACTTTTACGATTAAATAAAATTAATTTATCCCTCTCACCCATAGTTTTCTATTTATTTACAAATGTACATAGGCCTACTGTAATTACATTTATACATAGTTATTCTACTGATCTTTATACTATTCATCCTGCACATAAACTTATTCTTACTACTCTTATAATGTTGTTTCTGTACTACAATGACACTGTTTCCACACTGCACATAGCTGTATGTTATGTACATATCTGTTATATATTTGTCATATTGAATATCCATATTTATTCTGTTTTATTATATTCTGTTAATACACTGCATATATCTATATTATTATTTCTACTATTATAATGTTACTACTACATCTACATACATTATTCTACTTATTGTATGAGATAACTGCTAATACACTGCACATATTTATATTTAATTCATATTACTCTAAACCACCTTCTGTAATCAACTGTATACTACTGTCTACATTGCACTATATTTCTTGACCTGTCTCTGTATATTTCATCACCTTTCTATACTTTGCATCACATTGCATGCATCATAGACTGTATATATAGAACTGGACAGTGTGGCTGCATTCTGCAGTGTTCTATGGAATTGAAGCCGCCGAGGCGACGCCATCTTGGAAAATTTGGAGCCAATTTGAAGTGCGGCTGCGCAGCAAAAGTTGAAGCATGCGCAGTGAAGACGAGTCGCGGTCAGGCACGCCCACTCAGTTGCCACTCAGCGAGTTAAACACGCCCCTTGTCAAGTGAAACCCGCCCCCTTCTCCTTTCCACAACGCAGGTCGACTCGGCGCCGAAGGCTAGCTGGCTGGATGAATTTTGTGTCTATGAGTTAGCTAAACAGTACAAACAACAAGCGGTTTGTTCTTGTCTGGTAAGTGTTCCGTATCAACTGAAAAGTTTTTTTGTCTATTGGTGTTCTTAAATACGTCTAAGAGAGCTTATTATGTTGATTATAGACTGTGACAAGTTAGTATGGTGAATACTAATGAGCTAACAACAGAAATACGGACAGCGAATTACATGCTAACGTTAGCAGCAACATTAACGTTACCGTTAACGGGAGGCTAAGTTAGTCGTTGAAGTGAAGATTAGCACACAGCTCCCGTAACAGTCGATGCATGATATACTTGGTTTTATTAGTTGTTGCTGTTTTCAAATATCTCAATGTATGCCATCTCAACATGGAGTAACCATTGACTGTACATAGGGATTAATAACACTAGCAGCTAGACAGTCAGTACAGTATATAATGTGATAAAGCAACGGTATGATGTGATAAAGCAACGCAAATTAACGTAATGTGAAGCATGGACCTCATCAAACTCATGTTAATGTAACTACTAGCCAGTTTGCCAGCGTTGCATTTTTTCTAACGTTAACGACAGACACCTCTGTTAGAGCTACTTCTAGGTCGGTAGCATAGATAGACTGTAAAAAATAGATCGGTAGGTCTGTAGTTGTAGACCGCATAAGTGAATGATCGATAAATGAAACGCCTGCATTAAACACTACGCCAAAAACCAGTCACTTCCCAGGGACATCGGTGAACATTTGAGAAAGACCTTAGTTTGTCATCTAACGTCCATGATCAGTCATACTGATAACGTTATTTTTCAAGCTGACGCAAGTTAATAACATTCACACCGCATATTTAAATGTGTAGGCCTAGTTAACATTAGGTAGGCTGTGAAGTTTATTGCACACATATATTTAATTAATTGGTATTACTAGTGGTGTTGAGTGCCTGATTAGATGCTTTGTAATGTTGTAAAATTGTCTGACTAACTTTATTGTAACTTTCCTTTTTGCAGGTAAGATATGGGTGATTGCTGAATGTACTGGAGGTGGTGGCAAGGTGGTCTCCATGGTCTACATTAGTCTGCAAGCAAGGGAATGCCTACGTGAAGTGGTTTGGCTGGGGTGGTCTGAGGTGGCATGTCCTCCCCCTTTCTCCAAGTCCCCTGACATCCATCTCCCTGACATCATCACCCACCGTCACTGGATCAACCTGAAACCCCTTATATATGGGACATGGCACAGCACCACTACGTTCTGAAAACACATGACTTTCAATAACTTGCGTGGCACCAAGAAAGGTCTGCCGCTGCTCTGAACCTTCTGTTAATGTGACATCATTCATACTTGAAGCTGTACACATCCCTTTGTTTCTATTTTCTTTATTGATGTCACCCAAACTTCAACTTTCTGTATGCCCCTGAACTCACACAAATTGTAAATTGCAATGCGCCATTTAACCAGTGGTGTAGTCTAGTTAGTTAGTTGTAGTGGTGGGTATACTGTGAGCAACCCCAAATGTTATTAAATACGTATCCTTGCCTATTTTAAATGGGTATACTGAGATGATGATGCTTTTTAAATGGGATTACTGTGTAGTCCTGTGTATCACGTAGACTATACCATACCACGGTCATTTAACTGCCTTGGTATTTAAGTCAGAGGCCATTGCTTAGTATTTAACTGTAGCCTACACAAAGATGTAGACATTACAAGAATATTAATATCAGAATAATTATTGGTTGATACTAAATCAATATTGAATGTTTTTTTTTATTTCTTTTGTGTGATATAACATTCAGAATGCTCCAACATGACTGGTCTTCAATCAGCCAAAGAGGACGCATCGTAACTCCTCTCCTAGTTACCAGAATTAAATTTAAATCTCTCACTTTGGCCTATAGGACACTGACTGGATCTGCTCCTTGTTATTTTAATTCAATGATCAAGATATACATCCCCAACCGCCCACTGCGGTCTTCTGATGAGCGTCTGTTGTGTCGACCAGTCTTAGGTCAAATTCAAGACTCTTTTTCTCAGTGGTTCCATGTTGGTGGAATGAGTTGCCCAGTGCTCTTCGTTCTTGTGATAGTTTTTGGTCTTTTAAGCACTTCTTACCAACCATTATGGTTTGTATGCAGTAGTACTGTTTTATTTTCATTATATATTTTATTACAAAAAATATATTACATTGTTTATTATTGATATTCTCCTTAATGTAGTCTTACCATGTTTTTGTTATTATATTATTGATTTAATGGGCATTATCATTTATTATTGCTTTCCCCCCTCATTTTCATTGTTTATTTCATTAGGCTATTGATTGATCCCTGTTTTAAGTATTATATTGTTTTGTATTTGTTAAGGGTAACCATAACCATCATCATCATAATGTGGTATTTTCTTATGCACTTGAAACAAAGAATAAAAATGTTTCTTTAAACGTAGTACCACTTTAAACACATCACACACTGAACAGCAAAGTAGCTTCCTGATAATGTGTAAAATGTTTATAGAGTATCCTGATGTAGTAGGTCCATGTTCTCATATTTTTACAGCTGACATGAAGGCTGCAGTATTACATTTTTGATTTATAATGGAGCACCCGATCTCTGGTGAAAGACTAGCAAGCATGTGGTAGAGGCATACGATTACAGACATATTGAGAGAGCCTATAAATGAGTTGTCACAGTTTTCAATTTAGACGTATTATTTTGAAATGATGTATGTCTACGGGAGGATTTACACATCACTGGCAAGACCTGATCAAATCATACCAATGCAAAATGCTTCTCCAGCAGTGCAATCGCAGGTAACAATGATACCTTAACGCATTTTCAGATACCGCTGTTCTGAGCATACTAAGCAAATTGGCCATTTGTAACTTTGAATCCCTCCTCATGTTAAGCTATGGTCCAATAATGTGTTCACTAAAACACAAGTAACGTTATTTGTCGGGCTGATTCATGAATGGGCATTCCAAGGTTGTCGACCTAGCAGGCTAGGTGGCGTTTATTGCCATTCGCAAAACTAAGCAAGAGTTAACGTTAATGAAACTTAACATCGCCTTCTCCAGTGACAAAGTGTATTCAAATGAAGTTGCAACGATGATGGCGGCAATCACTGGTTACGTTATACCATTTGAAACAAGTAGGACTGTAAATGATGGTGACTATGGCTAATGTCACTTCGGATCAATATAGCAGAGCCCTTTTACTTTACCTATCAACTGGCTAATGCTAGCATGATGTAGCATGCTATGAGCTAATATACTTAGCATCTACGAAAGAACAGCACATATCTTTTTTCACAAAGAATCGGTCACAACTAACAACGATGTCTCTTACAAACAACTACACAATGTATGACTATCAATATGTATTTAGTCAGACTGTGATACGATATAGCCTAATGATAATAACAGCAACACTTATTTAGGTTAGATTATGTGTCGAAATCAGGTGTCGTTAAAATAAGTGAGCGATGACGTGGTAGTGTCTGCAGCCTAGACGGTAAAACATAATGGACAAAGCGTCGTGTCTGCAGCCAGGCAGCTGTCAATCATAGGTGTAAACACGCCCTTTTTAGATTTGTTAATATAACATTAAAAAAAAATATTTCAGCGAGAAAAGAAAAATTGTGTGTATTGAAGCATCTTGAAAACTTTTTTTCTAATAAAAAGTTGTTGATACAAAAATAGTTTTAGGTGAGAAAAGTGACACAGAAAGTTGGCTACTTGGCCATTGAAATACATGGGGATGGGCGGAGTTACACATTGTACTGCAGCCAGCCACCAGGGGGCTCTGGACTAACGCTCGCATCACTCTTAACAGACGGCACACTGTCCAGTTCTATATATACAGTCTATGGCATGCATACTGTAGCTACATGAATCACAGCTAAGATCCTTGGTTGCTATGAAGGCCAGTCGTTCTAAATGGATGGTTGCTATGGCCAAAGGCCAGTTATCTCTGCCGTTGTCAAGCGGGCATATCCTAACTTTATCTTATTTTAAACATCTCTATTTTACTTAGCCTACTTCCATACAGTGACTCCCATTAAGAAGTGGCCACTTCATTCGCGCTTACCGTGATTCACGCAGCAACATTATTAAATTAATCTGTCACCATATGCCTATGCCAACGTTTGCAAAGAGGAGAATCTTTTAATTTGTTACATTTAATGTACATGTAAACAATGAGTAGGCTAGTTTTGGTTGTTGTTGGTGGTGTTACTGCATCCCTTAGTTATGCCTACAATGCAAAATTGTTCCCTCGTGATTGTTAGACGCATTTCAAAACATCGCGACGTGAAATGCCACCACAAAACATTGTTTGTGAATTGGTCTTATTAGGAGTCCTCGCTTAAGCTGTCACAGACTCAGGCGCTACTTTTAGGGCTAAAATGCTTCCTGAATTACTCTTAGTAAAAAAAAATAGGAGTCCGAAAGTTATGAGTGACGAAGTTAAGAGTACAAGCATCTCATTTCAAATGACCATGGCATTACGCTAAACAACATAAATCCCATAATGTTACAGCAACATCTCCTCCCTATGACATAGCTAGCCAGCTTCTAGCCACACAAGAAAGAATGATGTTAAATCTCCGTTTAGCATTTTAATAACAGAAGGGGCACATTTATGTGGACCACTACAACATGACTCATTATGTCTGTAACTCTATAAAACACTTACTTTCATAAAGGAAGCACACCATCCAGCACATACACATGGAAACCAATATTTTAGGTACTTGGCCACGAACTCAAAACGTGTCTCTCTGAAGCTCTGTTCTAGAATCTTTGCTCTGAACGCTGTGTTGCTAAGCAACATCAAATAAACAAAATGAGAGTCTTTTCAAGGTATTAAAAGTGTACGTGTGATTACGAATGGATGTGTGTGGTTTGCAATTAGAATAAACAAGAAATAACATTTCAAATAATTTCCCATGATAAATGACATAATATTTGCACCTTCCTTACTTGTGAAGCTCACACCGTACAAGTACACTAGTGAAATGTAATACAACGTTGCCACCTAGCGTTCACATGGACCCTTTCAAGAGAGTTCCATTATCAGCATCATAGTTGGCCCCACAAGACTTCCTTTTTAACATTCCATATGTTATCTTAATGCAGAGGAAGTAGATTGGGGCCCAAATAGAACGTTCAAGCATTGTTTTTGTTTTTATTGATGAAAGGGTCCATAGTCTATTTAACATTAACGATTGCTTGCTTATTCTTTCGTCAACTCCATGCTTTTAGGAAAACAATCTTTTTATCATAGTTCCCTCTTCAATGAGCGATTACCAGCTCGTTTTTGTAACAGAGATAGCTGTTTATTGTCCCTAGGTTTACAGAAACACCTATTCATATTAATACGTAGCCTATGGAGTGCTGCCGACCACTGTTCATTACGGCCCAGAATGCCTTGCATGTCTTTACAACAAAACAACACAGTAAAACCTAAATGCCCGTAAACATATGCATTTGCATACTTGTAACATTTTTAATAATACTCTCCCATCATGATATTTAACAATAATGAAAAATTTAATTTGAATACTGTCAATGTGAAAACAACTCTATTATGTAAGCGATATATAGCTACTGTTCTCCTTGCAATTTCAGTTCGTAAGTCCATACTATCCCATGGCAGAGCAAGGATTTCATGAGTGGGCAATGTTGCCCGGAGACATTGTGGCTTCCCAGAGGCATTGAGCATATTTTGAAGGCATTGTGATAGAAGGTGAATGGTGTGAAGGTGAATGGTGAGAGTTACCAAATACCTGTGGGTGGTTTGGGTGGTTTGCAAAATGATGGAAATTTTTGGAATATTTTTTTTTTTTTTAGCTTATGCACCCTCACATTGGAGACCCCAGTTCATATACAAAATTTAGTATCGATATGTGACAGTGTTCCTGAGATATGGACGACTTCCTGTTTCGGAGCTTCGCCGCCGATTTCGTTTGGCTGTGACGGGCAAACGCTTTCGAAAATCAAAAATCCTTCCGGTAACTTTTGTGAGGCTTGGTCCAAGGATAATGTACGTCAAGTTTCGTGGCGTTCGGACCAAATTTGTGACCTGTGAAAATTTAGTTTCGCTTTCTGTTCAATCCAATATGGCGGACAAACGACATGCCCACCTGACGTCATCTTCGCGACCAACTTACACCGGTACTGACCGGACGTTTTAAAGTTGGAACGGTGTCTCTGTCTCAAAGGGCCTAATAATGAGACGGGAATAATAATAATAAATATAACCGCAAGCGGTGATTTACGGGGTCCGAGCAAAACGAACATGAGGTAGGTAGCTTTTTAGTTTTACATATGCTTTGATTGTTTGGGCCCAATTGTTCAAAAGAAACGTGATCGGATTTCGGTTATTGGATTTCAGTTACCGGATTTCGGCTATCGGATTGGATCAAATCTTGAAAATGGCTTGTTCAAAGGGAAACAAGGATCCTGAAATTGGATTAGATCACATAATCTATTCTTGGTTTTGATCTGGATAAAACCTTCACTTTGTGTTGTTCAAAACTTTTGAGTTGGATTGGAATAAATTTGATGCATAAAATTAGGATTACCCTGTGCTGTAACGTTATAGTGTGCTAACCAGGGTGTAAAAACCTGAGTGGGGGATGATTTTGAAGTTTGTAACCCCCCCCCCCCCCCCAAAAAAAAAAAAAAAAAAACCTTTGTAACATTTTAGTTTTAGTTTACTGTGGTGTATGACTTTAAACAGCGAGTGTGTTTGGTATGATGATCAGCTCCTCTAATGCAGGGTAGGACTACGTTTTGACAAGCATACAAATTCACCTTGTTCTTGCCCCATCTGAAATTACTCCTCTACTTTTGCTGCCTCCATCCTTTCTGTATTTGTTGCAAAAAAACGTTCTATATGATTGCACTGAAGTCTTAAGTTAGTGAATTGGCTAACAGTGTTAGTTGCGTAGGCTACGTGCATTCTCTCTCCTGCTGATTTGCGTTCAGTAGCCAAGTGCGTAATATTGCAAAAGTTGAAAAAATAAATGTGTTTATTGTAGCCTACAGAAAATAAATAGCCTACTATCATACTGTCAGTTAATTGGCTACAGTGCAGTGAAGAGTTTGGAGAGTAACGGCTCCCACACACAGCTGCGTGCATCGCGTTGCTGGAGACGCATCCCATTCACTTTAAATGGGCTCACGTGATCCGTTGCCGAACTGAATTGTGGGTCCGTCCCGTTGCGTTTCTCCCGCTGCTCGCGTTGAGGAGTTCAGCTGTTGCTGCACCGACAGACGGCACCGGCCAATCAAGCCAATCTACGGACGGCACCAACCAATCACATTACGGTTTTACTTCAAGTCATTTGTATAGCTACCGTCGGGAACACCCACTGGAATGCGTTGACGGAACGCAGCTGTGTGTGGGAGCCGTAAAGTTATAAGGGCAACTTGGAAGTTTTATGAAAATAATTTACGAACCAGAACATAAAGACCATGAAGCTTCTATTTCTTGCAGCTGTTAAAATACCCACCAACATTCGTTTTTGCAGTACAGATTATTTTCAGAAAGTTATTTGTCTACTAGGCCTAGCCTAGGCTACTGGCTGATTTATCAAACGAGTGCTTTCTCGTTCGTCCTCCTACAGGTGTTTCGATAGAGAGCCATTGAATAAGCGATGCCAAGCAATTTCTGTAACACTTTTTGTGACATTCAGCAAATATCTCCTCATTTAATGTAAGTTCCTTCGGACAATAGGCCTATACGTTCTACTCTACGTACCGTTGTCCTCCATCTCAGTTGCATCAGTTTTCTAATTTTGAAGGTTCTAAAATATGACTATATGCTTCACTGAATCCTTCTCGTATTTTCATTTGTCCAGCTAACTTTTCCATTGAAACTAGCCATTTATGATGGATTACACACTCGACATTCTGAAATGTCCTGCACGATCAAGGCCAAATTAAGTTATCACGCAGCCACTGTGTCAGCACAGCAGCATGAGTGCTGACGGTGACGGTGCGTTTCTGATGTCAGATTATTATGTAGGCTAGCCTACTAGACTGTTCTCACGTTGCAGTGCTTTACTTATATGAAGTAGCATTAATCAATATGCAGGGCAGATAAATGTTGTCCCCACTGGGGATAAAAATAATTTAGCAGAGGTAGGGATAGGAAAACCAGAGGGGGGGGAAATCCTCACCATCCACCCCCCCCCCCCCCCTACAAATCGCACCCTGGTGCTAACCTCCACAACCTAATAGTATTCTAACAATACCCTATTCTAGTGTGCTAACCTCCACAACCCAACAGTATTCTAACAGTAGTATTCTAGTGCACTAATCTCCACAACTCAATAGTATTCTAACAATACTCTATTCTACAGGACTATGCATTTGTCATGCATAAGATGAAGGGTCTGATGATGGAAGGCAGTGTTTCCCACAGAATGGAATTGTATTTGTGGTGGTAGGTGAAGGGGGGTGGGGGTGGTTCTGTGTTGGAGTCAATAAGATGAACAGCAGCTATAATTATGCAGTTATACTTGCCTTGCACGACAAGTCCTGACAAGTAGCTGTAACGTTATAGTGTGCTAACCTCCACAACCCAACAGTATTCTTAACAGTATTCTATTCTAGTATGCTAACCTCCACAACCCAACAGAAGGAACTGTAGGGGGCGATGTGGGTCGAGGTAGAGTGAGTGTGTGGCGAGCAGGCAGAGCCTCGGTCAGAAGGCTCAATGGTATGGAGTGATGACACGGAGATGGCAGGTTTCGGTGCAACACAAGTGAACTTTATTTGAGTTTCAATTCATCTGTTCTTTTGTTCTTTACTTGTACTGTATGTGTGCTGCATCAAAGAGGAAACAAACAGAAAATGGAGTAGTCAGTGAAATGGGGTAAATCAGTACAGATCCCAACTCACAAACAAACCAATTGACATTTGAACAATAAACTGAAATCATATGGCTATATAAGGTACAACTAAACAATACTTGACATCCCAAGTCAACCAACATCACCTAATCATCTCTCACATGGGACTCCAACACACCAAACCAACAAACAAAGACCTTAACTTTACACATGATGGCAGAGCTACTCTACAAACTGATAAACATCACAAAAGTCATAGTGAGGGTCATTAAAGTGATTACTTACGTTAACTCAAAGACGCACACAGAGCAGGACCCACTGGAGTGCTGGGTTGAGATGAACAAAAGAGTGAACTGAGGGCGAGCAAACAATTTATCCTGGTCTGAGCCCCTGCTCTGGAGCTACAGGGTTTCCCAGCAGGTAAACTGGGTGTGGTTAGGTGGCAGAGCCAAACAATCCTGCAATTTCTCCACAGCACTTTCACCTCAAGCCCTCCTTACACTGACAGACTTTGGAAAGATTTGCAAAGATTTTTGAAAGACTACAGTCTCAGACCCTCTCACATATAAAGACAAGTAGTAGAGTTTTAAGTCACAGACTATGATTTTGCAATGACTAGGGATCTTGCAGGGTCACTATTCACAAGACTGCAACACGATTCCTTTAAATCATTACCCATCGTGCAATAGATAAACAGGAACTGAAAATTATAGCCTACTAAACTCAAAGTTGTATTTATACATAGAAATATAAATATGATAGACATAATGATGAAGGAAAAATAGTAAACAAAGAAGTTCCCCTGAATGTAATAGATAGTCCCGGCATTCTGATTCTTGGCAACTGATGAGTGTGAATGTTGATTGGCTGATGTCATTCAGGTGCTGTTCAATGGTGTGAATCTTAAATGACAAATCCTAAAGCTCTAACAGGGATTCGAACACCCAACCTAAGAAACACCAGTACAAGGCATTATACCACTGAGCCACTAACAATCATACACATTGGGCAGTCACATTCACATGGTGAAAATGTGGGTTGGTAAACACACAAGAAAAACTCCAAGCATACATTTGACAATAAAATGAAGGGCTTTCCTGAAAGAGTACACCTGAAATCTTTTTGAAATTCTGGGGCAATTAGACATTTGTAGAGATGAACACTAATGGATGAAATATAAATATGATAGACTTAATGATGAAGGAAAAATAGTAAACAAAGAAGTTCCCCTAAATGTCAGAGTGTCTCGGCATTCTGATTCTTGGCAACTAATGACTGTGTATGTTGATTGCCTGATGTCATTCAGGTGCTGTTCAATGGTGTAAATCTTCAATAACCAATAGTATTCGAGCTAGAGCCTAAAGCACTACCGGGGATTCGGACTCTCAACCTAACAAACACCAGCACTAGGCATTATCCCACTGAGCCACTGACAATCCTACATGTTTGGCAGTCACATTCACATGGTGAAAATGTGTGTTGGCAAACACACAACATCAAGAAAATTCCTAGCATACATTTGACAATAGAATTAAGGGCTTTATAAAAAGGAGTACAGATCTGAAAATGTGCACTGTTAATGGTATCCACATAATGATGGTTGTATGGTTGTTCTCCAAGGGAAAAAATGTACTCATATAGGAATATAGGAGAAATGGGCTGAGTGGTCGAACTTTATTGGTCTATATCTCTGAAATGGAACAACATATCCAAATTCTTTTGATAACTTTTGTGAGGCTTTGTCTAAACATTGTCTGTGAGAATTTTGGTGAAGATTTGATAATTTTTGAAGCCTGTGAAACTTTTTATGATGTTTGGCTTTTCACTGAAATTGTGGCAAAAGTAAACATTTTTAGACCAGGGTGAAAAAGATGCATCTAAATGTAGAGAAAGAATTTTGAGTCTAGGTCAATCTGGTAAGGAGAAATAAGCATTTTTGACAAGAGCGCCACCTTTGGGTGCAGTACCCAAATTTTGGGTTATGGGTAGTGGGGGGTACTGGTAACAATACTTGAAAATGTGAAGTTTCTAGGACTTACGGTTTATAGGAATATAGGTGATCTAGGAAAAATGGCCTAAGTGGTCTAACTTTATTGGCCTATATCTCTGAAATGGAACGAAATATCAAAATTCTGAGCGATAACTTTTGTGAGGCTTGGTCTAAACATTGTCTGTGAGAATTGTGGTGAAGATTTGATTATTTTTGAAGAGCGTGAAACTTTTTATAATGTTTGGCTTTTCCATGAAATTGTGTCAAAAGTAAACATTTTTAGACCATAAGACCAGGGCCAAAAAGATGCATTTAAGTTTAGAGATTAATATTATAAAATAATTTTGAGTCTAGGTCAATCTGGTAAGGACAAATTAGCATAATTAACTTTTTTTTCACCTTTGGGTGCAGTACCCCCAAATTTTGGGTTATGGGTAGAGGGGGGTACTGGTAACCATACCTGAAAATTTGAAGAGTTTTGGAGTTACGGTTTAGGCTGCAGTATGACTTTTACAGAATTTTGGCCAAAAATGAACGGTACAGAAACAATAGGGGTCCTGCAGCTACGCTGCTCGGACCCCTAATAATAATAATAATAATAAAACTTAAGAAGAACAATAAGTGTGCTGCTTTGCAACTTAATTAGGCAGATAGCAGACCGGCGGTGGTGTGCCACTTGTGTTCCGCTTTAATTTGAACTTTTTATTTGTCTTGAATATTAAGAAAAGTTAATAAAATGATATATAGAGTATAACTAAACAAACAAAAAAGATTTTAGACCAATAGTGGCAAAATAGTGGGCAATTTGTCTGCAACCCGCCAGAGAACCGATGAGCAAAATGCCAGCGGACCGCCAGTTATGCCCCCAATGGGCCGACAGTGGTCCGCCAGCCTCTTGCTATCTGAGGTGTCCGCAGTAAACATCACAACGCTTTGAACTGTGGGTAATTCCCTTTTGGTGAAGTCTTCACTGATGCAGACTCACGGAAAGCGCTCAGTAAGTGTGTACTCAAACCCTCACGGCCTTTGAAATGTGACATTGGGGCAGCCCTAAGCCCTAACAAATTTCGCGAGAACGTGCAGCAAAGTCTGTGAGTCCGGACTTTGGTGTTGGGCCAGAGATTTTAGAACAGCTAAGGGGCGTTGTTAGGCACGACACACTAGCGGAGTAAAATCCCCCTTAGCTGTTCTCAAATCAGTGTAACAGACTGAGTGGCTTATTGCTTTTCTAAAACGGTTACTACATATCTGGCAGAATTCATAAAATAAAGCCACAGCAACGTCAGCAATGTCGAGACGCAGCTACTTTAACTTTTGTATAAAGTTATGGTAGCGCAGTAGCCTAATATAAAACAAAATACGGTCAAGGTGTATGTTTATGCTAGAATTTACAACAGCATCGAACGCGATTCAGCCAATCATAATCAAGGATCAGAGTTATCCATTTTAGAATACACAGATAAACACTGAGTCGTCTTAGTGTGGGCTGTGACTATAGACAAAGTCCTTTTAAGCAAGTCCCTCCGCTCAGCGGTCATATTGCAATGCTTTTTGGGCCTTTATCGGGCATCTATTTCGGCAGAAATGCACATGCCCAAGGCTTCACGACACCAATCTTGCTCCAGTGGCGAGATCACAACACATGGTTGGCACAATGTCTTCACAACACACCACATTATTGGCTCAATGTACAGTGTGTGTGTGTGTGTGTGTGAGTGCGTGTGTGTGTATGTGTGAGTGAGTGTGTGTGTGTATGCGTGAGTGTGTGTGTGTGTGTGTAGTGTCCTCCCTCCTCTAAGCCAGCACTGTTCCAGGGCGATATATGGAGCTGTCTGCCCCTAAATCCTGCCTGCTCTTGTTCTCCAGCTTGTCCACTCTGTAATGGTCAGCTATATTTCTATTCCTCTCTCTCCCTCTTTTACTTCCCCAACACATCTCTCTTCCTTTCCATCACTGTCTCTCTATCCCTCTCTTCCTCCCTCTATTACAGCCCTAACACAGCACTCTTCCTCATTCTCTCTCTCTACCTTCATCACATTTCAATCTCTTACTCTCTGTCCTAGGGTCCTCATCAGTTTCAGCTGTCCAGCCCTCTGAGTGTTTGATTGTTCACTCTCCCTCCCTTGGTTTGGGTTTCTAGCAGAACTTTTCTTTAAGTTAAGTTATACTTCATTTGTCCTGCAGGAAATGTGTCCTCTGTATTTTGCCCATCTGGGGTGTGGGGGAGGATGCGGGGATGAGACACAGTGTTCCTACCTGAACAGCAACTTCCTATGGTTGTTTTTACAAGCGATAAAAGCTGTTCGGCCCTTTAAAGAGTTTATGTGCCATCAAAATGATTTTCGAAATGGTATTTCAAGGTAAGAAAACTTTTTAGGGGGCCTTTTAGGGGGCCTTTTTAGGGGGCCTTTAAGTCCAAAGTCGCATGTTCTAATGGGCACCCAAACCACATGTTCTAATGGGCACCCAAATCACACAAGGCACATGTTCCAATGGGCACCCACACCACATGAGTCACATGTTCTAATGGGCACCCAAACCACATGTTCTAATGGGCACCCAAACCACATGAGCTACATGTTCTAATGGGCACTACATGAGTCACATGTTCTAATGGGCACCCAAACCACATGAGCCACATGTTCTAATAGGCACCCAAACCACATGTGTTCTAATGGGCACCCAAACCACATGAGCCACATGTTCTAATGGCACCCAAACCACATGTGTTCTAATGGGCACCCAAACCACATGAGCCACATGTTCTAATGGCACCCAAACCACATGTGTTCTAATGGGCACCCAAACCACATGAGCCACAGCTCACTGTCTCTCTTTCTCTCTGTTTATCTTTTCACTGTCCTTTTAGTAATTTGTCTTCTTTCTCTCTCCATCCCCTGTTCTCCATCCCTCTCTTTCTTCTCTCTGTCTTTTATATCCTCCCTCAGGTATTTAGTGGGATTTATGTGCTATTCTGCTGTTCCAATTGGCCGTTCCAAATGATTGATGGCTTTAATTCTGCTCTCCAGGACAGGGACCTGTCAATCACAGCAAGGAGGACCCACCCTCAGGCTGTGTGTGTGTGTGTGTGTGTGCACTGGTTTGAGGGTGTTTCTCCCCCTGTACGCACACACACACACACACACACACAGAGACTCCTAACCAGTCTCACTCATACAGGCCTGCTGGTTGTATTGCTTTATGGTAGTTACTTATGAGCGATGAGTGATGACTTTAATGATTAGTGTTTATGAGATGTTTGATGTGATGGCTTAAGTGATGAGTGTTTATGAAATGGTTGATGTGATGGCTTAAGTGATGAGTGTTTATGTTTGATGTGATGGCTTAAGTGATTAGTGTTTATGAGATGTTTGATGTGATTGCTTAAGTGATGAGTGTTTATGAGATGTTGATTTGATGGCTTAAGTGATGAGTGTTTATGAGATGTTTGATGTGATGGCTTAAGTGATGAGTGTTTATGTGATGTTTGACGCATAATGGGTATTACTGTAAACTGACTCGGGACCAGCCAATCCATCTCTGTCATCAGGTAATGCTCAATGGCTACACAACTCATTCAACAGTGTTTGACACGCACGCACGCACACCAATATTCAGTTATGATCACATGTTTTGTTTAGCAGCACACACAGGACTGTGTAATAGGTATGTGTGTGTTTGTGTGTGTGTGTGTGTTTTTTTGTGTGTGTGTGTGCGTGTGTGTGTCTTTATTTGTCTGAAGAAATAAAGAAGAAAACTCCATTGGCATATACTGTAAATGTGCTTGTGAAATGTGTCTTTGTATTCAGACTGATAGGAAGGATCTAATTATTTTTGATTTGATGTGAAAATCAGTAGTCAAAGGAACACAAAGAACATAGGACCCTGGGAATATAGAACCCTTGGAACATAGGACCCTGGGAATATAGAACCAGAGAGCGTCAAAGCGGAGCGAGAGGCGCAAACGTTCGACAATTTCCGCGTCCGATTATTGCAAGGGGGAGGGGGGGGAATCCCCCTTTATGCAGACCAGAGTAAACCCCCCACTTACCAATAAATTGGTCATTATGTCTGGATTTGTTGAGGGTTTTTTGGAAATTTTTGTCATAATCTGTAAGTGTTTGGGATCATTTCAAGCCTAAAAGTGTAATTTTTTAGTGTTCGGATTTGTAATAAAATAACTTAATATCAGACCATGCTGCTGCCAGTTACTGTCCGGTAGTTAGCAGGCTAGCTAGCCTCTTAGCTAAGGTAACATTTTAAACGGAGAAGTGTAATTTCTTTGAAATGACAACTAGCTGAATAACATTACTGACATTAGTTAAAGTGGATAGTTTATACTCAAGTGAATTTGGAACAGTATATTAAGTTTAAGCGAAGTCCTTCAACTACTAGTCACTTGTTAGCGCATAGCTGTATTGCCATAGCTACTCCCATCCACTTATATAGCATTTTAAGCTAGTGTTAGCTAGCTAGCTCGGTTCACATGACTAATTAAATTATTCATATCATGTCCTAAAGAATGGTTCATTGGTATCATACATGATTATAGACAATAATACTGTGAACACAATTATGTTTATCTGTTCTTATTGCTTATTAAGAGAGAAAGTTTATTTAGTGAAGTAAGGTGACACTCCCACTTATGCAGACCGGAACTGCTCCCATAGTAACGAATTACGTTGCTCTATCTTGCTAGTAATCAAGGATCTTTGATAGAACCCTGGGAACATAGAACCCTGGGAGAGACAGGATTAATGGTTGGTATTGTGTTTGTTTGTGTCTGTTTGTGTGTGTGTGTGGGAGAGAAAGACAGAGAGGCAGAAGAGGCCATGTAAGTGGTAAAGAGGGCTGCACTAGGCACAGGCAGCTGCTTCAGATATGGACCCTGCTTTGATCCACCTGCTCATTGGAGACCCTCTCTCTAACCCCCCCCCCCCCCCCCCCCCCACACACACACACACACCAAGCATGCCTGGCTTTAAAGGCTATTGACCCCCACCGGCCCCTGCTTCTTATGCGGCTGTACTCTGAGGGGGAGAGGTATGGCTGTGTCTGCATTAACCGCTAGTGCTAAGCTTAGGCTGTGTGTGCATTAAGTGCTAGTGCTAAGCTCAATTAGGCCCTACTCTAATGTTAAACGATTATCCCCCTCTTTGAGTTTCCTCGTGTGTTTCTGCTTAGCATGGGCAACGGGGTTCAGAGAACAGAGAATCAATGGAGCACTGGGCTGGTCATGGACTCTGATGTATCTGGGAGAGATTGCGGCTGTTCGAAATGGTAAACTGCTGCCTAATATCGGACTGGGGAGCGAGGCAGCAAGTGCGGTTCGAAACTGAAAAAAAAATTCTGCTGCCTTGTCAGATATCTTAGATTTCCCGAATAATGGTCGTTTTTTAAGGCAGCATCAATGTACACTTCATGCTCCCGATCACCCATAATCCTTTGCGCCAATGTCTGAAACAGCTATGAAAAGTAAACAAAGATGACGGATGACATCGGTAATGGCTGCTGAATCTGT
Organism: Alosa sapidissima; assembly: GCF_018492685.1. Lineage (NCBI taxonomy): Eukaryota > Metazoa > Chordata > Actinopteri > Clupeiformes > Clupeidae > Alosa > Alosa sapidissima. Next base: position 6,974,292 of record NC_055957.1, on the reverse strand, counting down.
TGAAATGTGATTTGTGATTATACCATTGTTGTAACCATTGATAGTGTCCGGTCTGATATATGTGCCACCCGTCAAACTAATGTCTACCGTTAGCCTCCTAGCTTACGGAAGCTAGTTCCGGCTTTTTCTAACACCATACCGTAGTGTTAACCAAAGATTCTAGAGTGATACGCTCATTTTTAAAAGATGCATTCAAACAGTAGGTAATTGATTAATGTAAAACATATTTGGGTGCTGAAATAATCAATTAAGCATACTAATCAAACAGACTTCCTATGAGTAGCCATGATTAAAAGAGAGAGGAAATCTGTTAACTTATATTTCCCTCCTTATGTTTAACCTTTGACCCGGGGAACGCATGTGCGGTGTTTTGGGATATGAGGTCGCTGGAACAGTCGCAGGTGATAATGGAAGCTACGGAGTTGTTCTGTACTGAACTGGAATAAAGTTGTTAAAGTTATATATAAACGTAGTGTTTATTGAGTAACAAAACCCACCAAACCACTGTGGTGCTTATATACTTAGTGTAATACTTGACCAATGGCTGTAACCCTATTACCTCAACCTATTCTTGTACTGATATACGTATTTTTTTTTATATTACCTTGTCTACATTATACATTATTCTCTTATATATGTCCATATTTATTTTATGCTGGTCTCTAGACGTTATTCTTGCACTGTTGCACTGTTGGACTTACTTATTTGCACCATCACCATGCCACGCGTGAATGCACACATTACAATGCACACTGAATTACAGGCTCAGTCCCTGCCTTGTCATGCTTGATCATCCTTAGCACACTATGTTAATATTTGATTTAGTTTATATAGTATATTTAGTATTTAGTATTTTAGTATCATGTTTATCTTCTACTGTCTCTATTGTACAGTGGAGTCTTTTTATATGTTTATTACTTTTTCTGCTGTAAGTGCATGTTGTGTGTGATGTCTGTATGCTACTGAGACCTTGAATTTCCCCTTGGGGATCAATAAAGTATCTATCTATCTATCTACCTATCTATCTATCTGGTGCTAAGCCGGCCCAGACACGAGGTTCATGGGAGGGTTGCTAGAGGTACCGTAAGCCTCTGCTCTCAAGAAAGAACACAACTGCCCCAAAATGGCCTTCTGGAAGTCCATTTTCTGGACAGGTGAGTCCAAAATAGAATGATCTGGTCACAATCCAAATCATGATGTTTGGAGGAAAGCCAACACTATACCAAGAAAAGACCCCTCTCAACAGTGAAGCATGGCGGTGGAAATGTGGAGGTGTGGGGCTGTTTTCTGCCTCTGCAATTGGATTAGTCCATATCCTGGATGAACAGGAAACCATGGATTCTCAGGCCTATCAACAAATTCTTGATCAGAACCTCATGTCCATCAGGGAGATGAAGCTAGGGAGGAAATATATTTTACAACAGGACAATGACCCTATAAGCATTCAAGCAAAATGAATGGCTTAAGATAAAGAGAATTCATACTCTGGATTGGCCCAGTCAAAGTCCAGACCTCAACTCAGTAGAAATGTTTTGGCTAGATCTGAAGCGGGCAGTGCATGCCAGTTCAACCTCCAACCTCTCTCAACTGGCTGAGTTCTGCAAGGAAGAACCTCTCTCAACTGGCTGAGTTCTGCAGGAGGAGGAACCTCTCTCAACTGGCTGAGTTCTGCAGGAGGAGGAACCTCTCTCAACTGGCTGAGTTCTGCAGGAGGAGGAACCTCTCTCAACTGGCTGAGTTCTGCAAGGAAGAACCTCTCTCAACTGGCTGAGTTCTGCAGGAGGAGGAACCTCTCTCAACTGGCTGAGTTCTGCAGGAGGAGGAACCTCTCTCAACTGGCTGAGTTCTGCAGGAGGAGGAACCTCTCTCAACTGGCTGAGTTCTGCAGGAGGAGGAACCTCTCTCAACTGGCTGAGTTCTGCAGGAGGAGGAACCTCTCTCAACTGGCTGAGCTCTGAAGGAGGAGTGGGCAAAAATCCGCAGAGCCAGATGTGAGACACTGTCGGGTACAGAAGACGTTTGGTTGAAGTGGTTGCAAAAGGAGGTGCTACAAGAAATTAACTACATGCGCTCACATTCTTTTGCAAATGTCATATTTGTGTGAACTAAACCACTTTTGTTGAACATATAATGAAACTATATAACTTTCTTTTGTTTCTGTCTATTATTTGGAAGGTCAGCTTTGCCATAGGATTTGGATGTGCATTATTATTTTTTTTGGAAAAAACAACTGAGGGGTCACAATCTTTCAAGCAGCAGTGTGTTTATGTGTGAATGATTGCGCATGCCTGTCAGACTGTGTGTGTGTGCGTGTGTGTGTGTGTGTGTTAGTTGAGGAGAGAGTGTGGAAAGACCCCCAGTGGTCGTGTGAGTTTACAGGAGAGCCATCCAGAAAATGGGAGTCTGAAATCCCTCTATTTGTGGAACTATCAGCAGGCAGCAGTCCACTCAGCACAGCTCCACTGTGAAGCAGAGGAGAGGAGGCCTGGCAAACCATGCAAATCAAATAACAGCCATGACCACACACACACACACCTGCTCACACACAGGCACACACACACACACACGCCTGCTCACACACACAGATGCACACACACACATACACACACTAACACTTGTGAATGCATACGCAGATGAGCACACACAAATATATATGTACATCCTATCCAATCCAGTGCTCCATAAATTGGCCCATTCCCTGCGTGTGTGTCTGTGTTTGTGCTATGTCCATGTGTGTCTGGGATAGAACTGTGCCAAGGGCCTAGAGGAGATCCAGAGCCACCATGTCTGCCAGAGCCATCATGGCCTCCACAGATGCTGATTGTTTTCCCCTCATTCCATTCAGACACACAAAGGGGAAATGACACCAGGAACGCCGCTGGAGCCAGAGACATTAAACCAGCAGAGCCTCTGACATGGAGCGACGCATCAGTCAAGTCAAGTCAAGTCAAGTCAGTTTTATTTTTAAAGCGCATTTAACATGCACATAGTGCAACCCAAAGCGCTCCAACAAACAAGACACATAACAAGACAAATGATGTCGGATGGAGCGGCGTAGTTGATTAATAGGTTATAACAACTAACATAGGATAAAGACACCCTTAATAGGTTATAATAAATACAATAAAGGCGCAGAATATAAAAGACACCCTTAACATAACATTTCCAAAATCATTTTGATGAGACATACCCTCAAAACATATGTTGTAATATGTTTATGTTACTAGAAGGCCTAATTGCTTAATTGTAGGCTACTGTTTTTTTTCCGTGAGGCCCAGTCACAATTGTCCCGCAACATTGTATTCTTTTTCCATGCAGTCCAGTAGCACTGGAAAGTAGCAACGTTTTGCTCCACCGCACACAATTGAGCCCAGCCCGTTCTGCACGCTGCAGTCAGGGGGTTCTGGGAACATAGCACACAGTCCAAGTGTGGCACGCAGCCTGTGAACATGGGGGCAACATATTCCTATTTGGCCCAGGGCACAGGATTGCCTTCCGCCGGCCACGGCTGGGGGAGGACGTTGTGCTACGAGGAGAGTCAAAGGGACGATAGGGAGATCATGGAGAAGACAGAGAAGTAGAGAGACAGACAGGTTGATATAAGACATCTATATTCGGAATGACAGACATCTATATTTGGAATGACAGACATCTATATTTGGAATGACGATGAACAGATGAAGGGAGGAGGTGATGAAGGGAGGAGGTGATGCAGGGAGGAGGTGAGGCAGGGCTGTGTGTTGATATAGAACCTGTTGGGGATCCCCTTGGGGATCAATAAAGTATCTATCTATCTATCTATCTATCTATCTATCTATCTATCTATCTATCTATCTATCTATCTGTCTGTCTGTCTGTTGTCCCAACCCTCGTCATTGGCATTTTTAAGGCGTATGACTGGAATGAAATATAGATACTGCATATATGAATACTGCAAATGAAGGCCCCTAAACACACACATTCACCTCACTCTCACTGAACTCACTGAGACAAGTGGGGCGGACTTAGATGAACACACACTCACTGAACTCACTGAGACAAGAGGAATGGACTCACTGAAAAAAATGGAAATAGGGGGTCTTTGATTTGACACAAATTAATTTAATATATGCAACATGATTGTTTTATATTCCGCTTGCAAACGTGTTTTAATTAAGTAGATTTCAAGAGATAATTTTGAATGCTGGATGTAGACATTTTTCTTGTGTTGATCAAAAGTGAAAGTTTCAAGTTCAGACATACTCCAGAGCAGCAGGTGGCTGTAATGTGTCATTAAAACAATACGTAGTAGTAGAAGAAGAAGTGTTTGAAGCATGGTTTGACCGTTAAAGTTTGGATATCTATCATCAGTGACTGAAGTGGAAGAGAGAATGGCAGATCGAATTAGCCTACTGAAGGGTAAGTTTATCAACCTTATGATCATGTTATATTAGACAATAAGTCTCCTAGCTGTTTTCTTACAGTATTACAGCGTTTCAAAGTTGACCCTTGATGTCTTTGTATTATTTTTTGGTCCGTTTCTTTTTACCAAGTTAATGTTCGCCTAACCAACCAGTTAGCTGCATCTGTTGGGCGGTTGGAAAAATACATAAATCATAGTAAAGCTAAATTGGGGTTGGTTTGGTACAGTCAATTAATTTGTTAACGTTTGAAGCATAATAAGTTGTATGTGAGTGAAAAGCCTGTTAGCCTGTGTGCGCCAAGTGTGTTGCCAGCAAATGGCTGCCTAAAAGCAAGCTAGCCTAGCCACGTGGACAAAAAGCCATTTGCAAAGTTACATTATATAGCATCCAAAAACGTTTAGCCCTAGGAAGTTGTCTCCCATATGATGAAAATATGAAATATAAATATTTTGATTTGTTTGTGCAGGCAAAAAAACAGGTAGTACAGTGTACGCATACAACTTTTTTGTTACTGAGTCTAAGATTTAGTGATGTTACTGTTTGAAGTCACTGAAGTTTGATCTTTTATTTATTTCTGAATTTACTGTTGATAAAATTAATGTCTTATACACCAATAAATGGCTGTTATGCCAGATGTGTGGTGCAGTATGCATATCTTTTGTCTGGCACTGTCGTATGTGTGATGGTATGAAACTAATTTTCTTCCTGCTAATCTTATTTCAGATCAACACGGAATTTCAGAAGAATCACAAGTGTCCCACTTCAATCCAAGTTCCTGTCTCCAAGCAATGATTAAGCAAATTACTGATGTGAGTGATGCAGAGTTTTAATCATGCAAACCTTACAGAGGCTAATATTTTTGATCATGTTGATATTGATACTTCTTCACATATTGTTCTATTATTATTCTATTATTCATCACATCCTAAAATTTGTGATGACCTCGGGAAGAATAAAGTATCTATCTATCTATCTATTTATCTATCTATTGTATTCGTCTAACTTTTTGTTTCTTTTTATCATATGGTCGTTTACAACAGTGGCTGACTTAAACGAAACTTGGATTAACGTGCTAATCAATAATGTTTTTATTTCAGTGTGATATTGATGCTGGCCGAGTGTCTCCTGAAGGGACTCTGTATCTACACGGGGGAAGATCCTGAAAACTTTGTGCAGGAATATGTGGTATGTACATGAACATGTCTTTTCACATTCATTTCTCAATAGGGCTTTGTTAGAGGGTCTCATTTTCTTACTGTTATGTGCATTTGTCTGCCTAATTCAGGGCATGGATGAGGTTGATGTCATTGAAGACAACTGTTGGGGTTTATATCCTGAGAGAACATGAGTCAAGTGAACCAGAGGACATTGGGGTTGTACTCCAAGGAATAAAGTTTTGACAGATCTACATGGCATACCGTTCACTATGATGTCGGAGTTAGTAACCTCATGCACCTGCCCGTGCTCAGATACACCTGTGAGGCATTGCAAAAAATCTTCATGGAGCTGGATGAAGGCAAACTACCAAGGTTGGTTAAAGAACAACCTGTTTCAGTGAATGACTTTCCATTTTTATTTTTTGAAAAAGAAATACTGTTTTTACTATGTTGAAACCTGAAAGGACTATCAATGGCTCAGTGACCACGGGTCATGGAATCTTTTTGTGAATGTTTTTTATTATTATTATTTATTCATTATCTTTATTTTAGGAACTAGAAATGTCACCTTTTGGTCGGTCATCTTTGAATCTGGTCCATCAGTCTTCAGGCCTGATCTCTCTCTCTTTCTTTCTCTTCTCTCCCTCTCTCTCTTCCCCCTTCTCTCTCTCTTCTCCCTCTCTCACTCCTCTATCTTTCTCCTCTCCCTCCTCTCCCTGTGATGTTTGCTGCACTTTTTTCCATTTGTCATTGCTGGATAAAAAACAATACTGTGTATTTCATGTTGCTTTCAATAAAAATTGACTACTAAACTGACTTGACTCTTTTCAGTAAAAAGATGTATAACAGATGTCTGCAATTCTAGAAAAACAAAACAGTTAAAAGACACTGTTCTGGTACTACAGGGACATAAAATTATTTTTTAGCATTAATAAATGAAGTTAGAAGTACCTTTTACAATCTATTACTATTGACATGATAAAATTACTTTAGCATTACACAATACATTGGTATTACATAAATATGAAGGTATTATCTTCATTCAACATGATTTTTTTATGTAATACGATGTGATTTCAATGTGTAGGTTTTGCAAGAAACGATTAACTAGAACAAAAGTGTAAAAATTGTGTCAGTTGGACACATTCTGATCATGTGGGACCGATGTACACATTAAAATCATGTAAATTCAAGGAACTTTTTTTTTCAGTGAGACAAACACACACTCACTGTTGAGACAAGTGGAGACAAACACAGAAAGCTCAACACCAGAGTGTCACATTAATGCAGAGTCCAGTCAGTGATGTTGGGTGAAAATTCTATATATGCATGGGTGTCATTAGAACTGATCAGTATTATTGGGTGAAAATCCTAGTCTTAATATGCATGGGTGTCATTAGAACTGATCAGTATTGTTGGGTGAAAATCCTAGTCTCGATATGCATGGGTGTCATTAGAACTGATCAGTATTGTTGGGTGAAAATCCTAGTCTCAATATGCATGGGTGTCATTAGAACTGATCAGTATTGTTGGGTGAAAATCCTAGTCTCAATATGCATGGGTGTCATTAGAACTGATCAGTATTTTTGGATGAAAATTCTAGATATGCATGGGTGTCATTAGAACTGATCAGTATTATTGGGTGAAAATCCTAGTCTCAGTATGCATGGGTGTCATTATAACTGAATTCACTGTTAGTATGAGGTATTACATGTGATGAACTGAGAGCAATGACAAGTGCTATATATTTAGTTTTGATGTTTAAAATCATGTTCTTGTGTGTGTGCTATACGTTTAGGTTTGATGTTTAAAATCATATTCTTGATGTGTGTGTGCTATACATTTAGGTTTGATGTTTAAAATCATGTTCTTGTTGTGTGTGTGCTATACGTTTAGGTTTGATGTTTAAAATCATGTTCTTGATGTGTGTGTGCTAGGTTTGATGTTTAAAATCATGTTGTTGTGTGTGTGCTATACGTTTAAGTTTGATGTTTTAAATCATTTTCTTGATGTGTGTGTGTGCTAGGTTTGATCTTTAAATAATTTTCTTGTGTGTGTGTGTGCTATATATTTAGGTTTGATGTTTAAAATCATGTTCTTGTGTGTGTCTGTTAGCAGCTTTAGAGATGGCAGCATGCCGGTGAGAATGTGGAAAGACAGAATGACACATGAAACACCATGACTATCAAGTCTAAAATATATTTGTGTGTGTGTGTGTGTGTGTGTGTGTTTATGCCAGAGCCTGAAGGTCATGCAGATGCTTATTCCATTATGTGTCTGTGGTTGTGTTCCAGTGTGTGTGTGTGTGTGTGTGTGACAGACGTGACTCCCCATGACAGCCAAACCTAAACAATTCACTCCCTTCCTGGCTCTTCAAAGGCTCTTCGGGTCAAGAGCCTCGCTTTGAAGAAAGGACAGGACAGAAGAAAAGAATGCAAAGCAGGGAGTGTGAAAGAAGAGAAGAACCCTGACCCCCACTCCTCCTCCTCTCCTCTCCCCCTCTCCTCCTCCTCTCCCCCTCCTCTCGTCTCCTCCTCTCCCCCACTCCTCTCCTCTTCTCCCCCTCCTTTCCTCTCTTCTCCCCCCCTTCTCCTCTCCTCCTCTCCTCTCCCCCACTCCTCTCCTCCTCATCTCCTCCTCTCCTCTCCCCCACTCCTCTCCTCTCCCCCTCTTCTCCTCTCCTCCTCCTCTCCTCTCCCCCACTCCTCTCCTCTCCCCCTCTTCTCCTCATCTCCTCCTCTCCTCTCCCCCACTCCTCTCCTCTTCTCCTCCTCTCCTCTCCCCCACTCGTCTCCTCCTCCTCCTCTCCTCCTCCTCCTCCTCTTCTCCTCCTCCTCCTCTCTTCTCCCCCACTCCTTTCCTCTCCCCCACTCCTCCTCCTCCTCCTCTCCTCTCCCCCACTCCTCTCCTCCTCCTCTCCTCTTCTCCTCATCTCCTCATCTGTCCGTTCTTTCACTCTTCTTTTCATGTGTGTCTCTGAGGGGCTCAGAGGGAAGTCCCCTGAGAAAGGCCCACTGCACCAAGACAGGAAAGAGCAACACACACACACACTCACACACATACACACTCACACAGACACGTACACACACAGACATGTACACACACACACACACACACACACACACACACACTCACAGACACGTACAAACACACACACACACAGTAGAGAGAGCAATGCACACATACACACACACACATACACACACTTTCATCACCTTTGATCACAACGGAGAAGTGTGTGTGGGTGTGTGTGTGTATATGTGTATTGTAGCTTCTCTGAGAGTTTGTCACTGCCAATTGAAATAAGCACACCTGAGGAAATGATTGACTTTTGGAAGAAATTAGTAAGAAAGAGATGAGAACAGAGTACTATCTTAGTTTTTGTTTGAAGACTTCAGTCCTCACAATATGGTTATGGTATTTAGCAGACACTTTTGTCCAAAGCCAAATACAAATAACAACTACACAAAGTTACAGTAAATTTAACAGTAAACAATTTAGATGGTAAGACTGCATTAAAGAGATTAACAATAATAAACAGTGTCAATTCAATCAATAGCCTAATGAAAATAAATACATACTATAATATACAAACCATAACACATGCTTGTAAATGCTTAATAAACATAATAAAAATAAATGCTTGATATTCAGAACTCACAGTTCATTTAATACATGTCAACAGTATTCAACTGTAAGCAACCGGTCCTTAGTAACAGTAACCATGGGTCAGAGATAACTGGTCTTCCTGCTGGTGGGGTGGCCACTGGCTGGCCCCTCCTCAGAGGAGACCGCTGTTCCTGATTGGTCCCCTCTTCGCCGCAGTCTTAGGGTCTCTGGTGTCCATGCTCGCTGTGTGTGTGTGTGTGTGTGTGCTCTGTGTGTGTGTGTGAGGGTCAGCTGGAGCTCTGAGGGCTACTGCACACAGCTCTGCCTGGCGGCCTGAGAACTCTCCAGGGTCCTGAACACGCCTCTGGGTCCAGCTTCTTCACTCAGGAATGCCAGAGGCCATTGAACAGGCCTCTGTAAGTGTGTGTGTGTGTGTGTGCATATGTATATGTTTACACACACACACACACACACACACACACACACACACACACACTCACTTACACACACACTCACCACATGCCTCCTCTCTCATGCTATTAATTGAATCATTTGACTTTGACATTTGGACGGCACTATTAGTGGCTTTTCATCATTACTGTTTGACATTTCAATAATGTTTTCTAAATGATCAGGCTGTTTTCACCTCCTGTTTCCTCTAATAGCCACCTCATCTAACCTTTATCATAGATAACATGATTACAGCCAACGCAGAGGGATACCACTGCAACAAACACAACCAGGACAGGGTGTCCCCAATGTGTGTGTGTGTGTGTGTGTGTGTGTATGAGTATAGGTGTCAGGATCTGGCCTGGACTGTTGATTTTGTGCCACCCTGGTGGCCCTTTTGTGTATTGCCTGTGTTTGTTTTTGCCTGTTCCCCATGTGCTGTTACCTGCCTGTCACCTGTCTTTGTCTCCGCCCCATCTCCTTATTTGGTCTGTGCTTCCTGTCTTGTTAGTTTTCCCCAGAGCCATATAAAGGTAGAGTTGCGACAATGGGTGTTCAAAATTAAGGTCACGTGGTTCATGTACTCCGAGTGCAACGATGATAGACAGATCATTTGGACAAAATATAGAGCATATTAACCTCCGTTGCTCAGCCAAATGCCTTCCTGTTATCACGGAGTTACAGGCGATAAACTATTTTAGATGGTCACAAGTTTACTTCATTAGCGTTTATTTCTTTGATTATTAAAGAGTGTTTTTCATTTAAAGGCTTGACTTCGTGCTTATTCAGAAGAGCATTTAGTGCTCTCCCCAATCCCAAACGTTCACATTGCATGTTTGTTTGTAATGGATGCAACCGCGAGATACGCTTGTCATAGCCGATACCGTGGGTGCTCCGTCTCTTGGGCACCCACTGAAAACATCAAGCACCCACGTGTGCCAGCTTACAGTCCCGGCTAAATTTACATTCATTTAAAATCAAACATCCCAGTTTATGTTAAATTCAGCATCTCTCATAATGTGATTGGATATGTTGCTGTCAATTCCCTACTTTTTATACTAACCACCAATGAGAGCGTCTCTCATATGAAAATTCCTGACACTTCCCACCTGAAGAATTAACGCAAGGCTTTGTCGGGTCTTCAGCCCCGAATGTTTAAAATGTATATAGCCCTGAATATCATTTTAAAAGTAGTCTGACAAAGCTTATTGTTTTGTGACACAGCTAAACACTGGTACCTCATAGAACGTCTATAACATAGCCTAGGTGGTCGCAACTCACAAAAGTAAAGCAGATAGAAAGAACTCACGCAAATCTAGCCTACAACACGCAGACAGCTTCATGCGCAGGGGAGAGAGCGCGCGCGCGCACTGTGCTTTATGATTGTTGCCTTCTGATGGTGTCTTGCTAATTCACTGAACTGCATTAGGTGACACAAATGGTATTGCCTTTATCTTATAACTCCTTGTCTGAGCGACTACCAGGCCTATGGTTTTTAAAAGTCAGATGTTCCCTGACAAAGACATTCGAAAATTAAGAATGTTTATTGACTTGAAAAATACACTAATTTACATAATTTTTGCAAACTCCCTTCATTCAACCCTTGAAGACATTGCGGTCTGGTGCGCTATGTAGATCGTTTCTCGTACTATTTAATTTCTCAGAATTTAGGTCTACTATATACTATTTAGCTCTACAATAACGTCATCACCAAATACATCTTTTATTTTTAGTTGATCAACCACAAAGAGTAGCATAGGCCTACTGTGCACAGTGCACTGACGACTGTAGCAGCCCAAGGTAACCAGTTGTTGTAGATGAGAGGCAACCCCTTGTTTCAGATAGCCTGGACAACATGTTCCCTGGGTGTTGCCTACATTATTAATTAATGGTAGCCTACAATAGTTAATTGATTCGCGTAACATATTAGTTGGCTCAAAGAGTAGGGAATCAGGATGGAGAGAGTCACGCGTGTGTTGCCTTTGCGGGATCGAATCCAGTTTAATGCTAGTTTTCAAAACATATATTTTTTTACATGTCTTTTGTCCGAGTGGCTGTAATGTAGCCGAGCACTCATGGCGTATGAAAAGCGACTTCAAACCGCCTAAAACAACTTGTTTGTGAATGTCTTACAACTGCTGCAGCGCATGCACGCGCAAGGAAACCAGTAGGTGGAGAAACCAGAAGGCACACAACACCGGAACGATTTTAAGGCTATTTCGCATAGGCTACTCAATGGTGCTATTTCACACGCATTATAGCGACCCCCACTCACCGGGGTTAGGTGGAAAGTGTTAATAGACGATTGGCGTAGCCTACAGTGGACTAGGGCTGTCAAAATTGCTCAAAAATGACGTTCGAATATCCCCTCTAACAGAAACACATGTATTCGAATATATTGGAATATCTAGGCTATATTATTTGCGCATTATGTCAGTTACGCGCATCATGTCATCTGTTTTTAACTTTTTGTATGGTTATTGCTTGACAGGGGGGATCCCAAGCAGCTTTCAGCCATAAGGCATTTCCTAATTCACCTGACACTGATATTCAAAATGTTGAAACTATTTCGGCATAGCCTATAAGCAGTTTAATTAAATGTAATGTTAGTTAGTAAACAAACGAGCTACTTGGTGAGACTTGGCCTCACAGATGCGCTCGTGCCCTAAATGGCAATACAAACCTTCACGATAGGCCTATTAACTGACCGCCCGATTCACGTTGGCTGGGGGGCAGGGGGGGGCCATCAGACATTTGTTCCCAAGGGTCTATGAATTGTTAATCCGGCCCTGCCCCCAACGAACGCAACTTTCCACCTCTGAGACAGCTGAAAAGAAGTCTAGAGGACTCCTAACTCACTAAGACCTACTTACTGTAGGCTGCGTAAACCACAGGCCTTTTTTTGGGCATGCCTGCATTCGAGGCAGGCCTTCTGTTGAAGAATTTTATATAAATCCTGCGCTAACAGTAATCCTCCTACCCCCGCTACCACAGCTGTGGATAGTGTGGCATGCTCACGCTTTATGTCTCCTTCTTGCAAACTAGGCCTATAGCCCAACCATTTACGTCTTCAAAAAATAACAACTTGCCAGATATGCCTTCATATCTTTGGGCTTCATTCAGCATTTTGTTCTTCCACTGGAAATGACTCTTCTACATTTGCTGCCTGCTGCATCCTTTCTGTTTGTATTGTTTAGAAAATGTTTGACGTCTTGAGTTAATGCATTAAACATTGTTTGCTTGTAACCAGCCACAAATAGCCTACAGATTCTTGTGTGAGTACATTCTCTATTCTCTCCAAAATGTCCCCTTTCTATAGGCTGGCCAAGTGCGTAATTCTGCGGCATAAAGCAGATGTATTTGTTTATTGTACAGAAAAATAAAAATAACCTGTCAAGCAGTCAATTGACTACATTGCAGTCAATAAGTAGGGCAAATTACGAAACCAAAACGTGGGTCATAGTTTTCTAAGCCTCTGCTGTGAGGCCAAACCCATGAACAAAGACGCATTGATATCGGCAATAGTTTTTTTTTGGCGAAACAAGCTCACAGCCGAACGAGTCATAGCACTGAAGGGAGAGGCAACTGGCATGTGATCTCCCCATGGGCCAATGGATGTACAAGTTTTCTCCTGTGCCTACAATATTTAATCCAGTGTTTTGTCAAGTTGCAAAATGCTATTCGTTTTAACGAATTTTTATGATAGTATGAAGTACTTTTTGTATAGGGTACTATCTTAATTGCTTTATACTCAATACTTGACCAATGGCTATTGCATCTGTCTATTGAAAGTGAGAATGTGGCATGTGATCTACTGTGTAGGCTTCATAAAATAAAATAAACAGATTGCTAATGGCCTACAAGCTGATCTGGGGTGCGTTTCCCGTACAACTACGGAGGTTAGCTTTTTACTAACAGGATGCATCGTTCAACTAACCAACATGTAAGTTACGACTGTTTCCCAAAACTGTCGTAATTACATAGTACTGTAAGTTTGGACCATGATAGTTTCCAAACTTCAGTAGTCTGGAACACTTTGACATGAAGATCCCTGGAACTATGATTCTACTAGCATTCTACCACAGGTCGAGAGGTGTAGTTGTAACTACACAACTTTACGATAGTGGTTGCGAACGTTCGTTGCTATGGTTTTGGGAAACACTAACGTAGTGTAACGATGCATTGGACTATATAAGTTCCAAATATGAATGTAATTCTGCGGCATAAAGCAGATGTATTTGTTTATTGTACAGAAAAATAAAAATGACATGTCAAGCAGTCAATTGACTACATTGCAGTCAAGAAGTAGGGCAAATTCATTTACGAAACCAAAACATGGGTCATAGTTGTCTAAGCCTCTATAGCGTAGCCTGTTAAAAACGTTGCAAAAGCCTACCCAAGGCTACATATTAATTCTAAACAGTTATTTCTCTACTGGCTCAATTATCACACCACTGTTTTGATTTGCGTAGTTGCATTAACCCAACACTGACAATAATGTAGACAGCAAATTTCGATTTCCGTTACCACCGTGTAGTCAAGCCTTAAGCCATACCCAAGTAGCCTAAATCGAGGTAAATCGAGCTTTTTCAGAAGGGGCGGCAGGCAGAGCGATGTACAGTGGCAGAGCGATACACAGTGGCTGAAAGTGGTACTAAAGCTTCACGCAGCTTCACGCCTCGTAATGCGCGACTGAAGTGGCCATTTGAAAGCGATGCCCACTGTAGGTGCGTGTGTGTGTGTATGAGTATAGGTGTGTGTGTGTGTGTGTGTATCAGTATAGGTGTGTGTGTGTGTGTATGAGTATAGGTGTGTGTGTGTGTGTATGAGTATAGGTGTGTGTGTGTGTGTGTGTGTGTATGAGTATAGGTGTGTGTGTGTGTATGAGTATAGGTGTGTGTGTGTGTATGAGTATAGGTGTGTGTGTATGAGTATAGGTGTGTGTGTGTGTGTGTATGAGTATAGGTGTGTGTGTGTTTGAGTATAGGTGTGTTTGTGTGTGTGAGTATAGGTGTGTGTGTGTGTGAGTATAGGTGCGTGTGTGTGTGTATGACTCTAGGTGCGTGTGTGTGTGTGTGTATGAGTATAGGTGCATGTGTGTGTGTTTTGTATGAGTATAGGTGTGTGTGTGTGTGTGTGTATGAGTATAGGTGTGTGTGTGTGTGTGTATGAGTATAGGTGTGTGTGTGTGTGAGTATAGGTGCGTGTCTGTGTATGTGATGTGTGTGAGAGAGCGTTAATGTACACATGATTTAGTGAGTGAGTGAATGAGGTCATCTAATGTATGCATGATACTGAGCAGTGGCGTGGCCCAATAGCAAGTCAATTTTTTTACCTTAATATAAGATTAATAACACTTGGTTAGATTTTATTTTTTTGCACTGTGGGCTAAGCCCCGAATGTTTTTAACAGCTAGCAATGCCCCTGAAAGAATGTGTGTGTGTGTGTGTGTGTGTGTGTGTCCTGTAGGAAAACATTTGTTGGTTCTGCACACTCTGAAACAGACGAGCCATTAGTCCCGGTTGAAGGGGAGCAAATTGGGCATGTCTGTAACAGCCAAAGACACTGGGGCATAGGATGTGTGTGTGTGTGTGTGTGTGTGTGCGTCTTTGAGTGATTCTCTCTCTCTTTCTCTGCGTGTGTGTGTGTGTCTGTGTGTGTGTGTGTGTGTGTGTGTATCAGGCAATGATACAGAGCTCTGTGTGTAACCCAGCTGCAGTGGCCGATGAATGATTCTCTTATCAGATTCACCGCAGGCCAACACAGCTCTGCTCTAAGAGGGTCTTTATCAAACACATCTCTCTCTCCCTCTCTCTCTCCACATCTCACTCCATTCCTCCACAAAGCAGATATCTGTATTCATTGTAAGAACCCTCCTTAACTCCCTCAGAAACATGTGCTTAGGCAGTTTAATCTCCCCTCTCCCTCTCTCCTCCCCTCTCCCTCTCTATCCCTCGCTCCTCTCCTCTCCATCCTTCTCTCATTCTATCTAGATCTCCACCTTTATCTCCCATTCCCTTGTTGTTTTTTTTCCTTTTAATGCATGAACTTGTGGTATTCTCCCTCTCTCTCTCTCTCTCTCCACACACACACACACACACACACACACAGAGAGAGAGAGAGAGAGAGAGAGAGAGAGAGAGAGACGCACACACACAGTATGGGAGATGGGGAGATGCTTCAGCAGTCCCTCCCAGAGAGTGGATTTAGCACTCTGGATCTATTAGGCTCTCAATTTGTCTAAACTAGCAAGTTGAAGGACAAAAACACAGAGAGAGGAGGAGGAGGGTGTGGAAGAGAGAAGGTGAAGGGAGGGAGGGAGAGAGAAGGAGGAGAGCGAGAGAATGAGTGAAAGACAAGGAGAGAGAGGCAGGGAGTGGGAGGAGGGAGAGGACAGAGTGCCTTTTGCCTGTTTGTCTTTTATTATTACCTCCCTGCTGTGGTAGCAGAAAGGGATTGTGGGTAATGACATGACTCTTCCACTTATGAAGTCATTTTCATATCCACAGTGATGGCAGATGATAACCAACAATCAAAGAGCCATTACCCACTCAAGAGAGAGAGAGAGAGAGAGAGGGAGATGGGTCACAGAGGAAGGCATGTGGGAAAGGGGAAGAAGGAAGGAGTGAGAGAAGAGCAAGGGGGCACAGAAGGGGAAATGGAGAGAAGGATGGAGCACAGGTGTAGTGCACAGGTGTAGTGCACAGGTGTAGAGCACAGGTGTAGTGCACAGGTGTAGAGCACAGGTGTAGAGCACAGGTGTAGTGCACAGGTGTAGAGCACAGGTGTAGAGCACAGGTGTAGTGCACAGGTGGAGAATACAGGCGGAGAGCACAGGTGGTGTGCACAGGTGTAGAATACAGGTTTATAGCACAGGTGTACAGCACAGGTGGAGAGGAGGATGGTAGCACAGGTGGAGAGCACAGGTGTAGAGCACAGGTGGTGAGCACAGGTGTAGAATACAGGTGGAGAGCACAGGTGGTGAGCACAGGTGTAGAATACAGGTGGAGAGCACAGGTGGAGAGCACAGGTGGTAAGCACAGGTTTAGAGCACAGGTGTAGAATACAGGTGTACAGCAGAGGTGTAGAGCACAGGTGGTGAGCACAGGTGTAGAATACAGGTGGAGTGCACAGGTGGAGAGCACAGGTGGTGAGCACAGGTGTAGAATACAGGTGGAGTGCACAGGTGGTGAGCACAGGTGGAGAGCACAGGTTTAGAGGAGGATGGTAGCACAGGTAAAGAGTTAAGAGATGGCAGTTGGGAGGTGGATATAAATGAGCAAAGTCATTGAAGGATCAAAGAGAGATACATGAAAGAGTGATGTAGCAGTCCTCATCTTTTCATTCCATGTGTGTATACAAAGCTCACTGCTCACATATGCTCAGCTGCATGCTTATAGTATTCCCTCTGACCTATAGATCACACACACACACACACACACACACACACACACACACAAGCTTGCTTCGTAACCTTCTGTGGTAATAGCTGATAGGCTGAGAGGTTTTTGGGTTTTATCTATCGATCTGAAACAGTTGGGGGCTCGTCCGGTATCTGAAGGCACACGTGTTCTCTTATCTCCAGTGATATTAGATTACATGCAGAGTGGTGTGGCGGTAGATAAAAAAAAGGGTTCACAAGTCCTCGGCTCCAACACAGATTTGCTGATAACACCTCACAAAACAAACTCATTTCACAAACAAAAACGACACACCCTGCCGCAGACAAACACCAATAACTGTGCAAGACATATTCAGTTATTCAGCCAATTTAAACAGAGAAAAGTATCCTGCAGTTTGGTATCACTGTGTGAACTGAAAATGGAACAGAGATGAGTTCTCTGAAGAGATCAGAATGAGAATGATAGAGGTACAGGAACAGAGACGGGTTCTCTGAAGAGATCAGGAAGAGAATGATAGAGGTACAGGAACAGAGATGGGTTCTCTGAAGAGATCAGGAAGAGAATGATAGAGGTACAGGAACAGAGATGATAGAGGTACAGGAACAGAGATGAGTTCTCTTCAGAGATGAGGTAAAGGCTATCAGGCCATCTCCAACCAGCTTGGTGTTCCTACGACTGCAGTTAGCACATAATGTTAAGAAGTGTTTAAGGACCATGGGACAGTGTATAAGTATAAGTATATATACTCTTTTGATCCCGTGAGGGAAATTTGGTCTCTGCATTTATCCCAATCCGTGAATTAGTGAAACACACTCAGCACACAGTGAACACACAGTGAGGTGAAGCACACACTAATCCCAGCGCAGTGAGCTGCCTGCAACAACAGCGGCGTGAGGGGTTAGGTGCCTTGCTCAAGGGCACTTCAGCT
Organism: Alosa sapidissima; assembly: GCF_018492685.1. Lineage (NCBI taxonomy): Eukaryota > Metazoa > Chordata > Actinopteri > Clupeiformes > Clupeidae > Alosa > Alosa sapidissima. The sequence continues at coordinate 6,956,342 of NC_055957.1, read as the reverse complement.
GTGGCCTACTGGTCGGGGTTCGAACCGGCAACCCTCCGGTTACAAGTCCGAAGCGCTAACCAGTAGGCCATGGCTGCCCCGGTGGCCGACATCCTCAGATGTGTCCGCAACAGGAGCGTCTGGACACGCCATTGGTCACTTTTTTGGAGAACAGTGCGCACCTTAGATACACTGGAAATCCAGAGTTCTCGCAAGAGCACAATTTGAATTTGCTCAGCGAGTCACTCTGGCAATCAGTATTGATGCTCATTACCCATTCTGTTGGAGCCGAGCTGCACCAATCACATCGGTGTATCTGATATAGGCGGGCCAGAGGCGAGCTAAACAGATGACGACAGCGCTGCAACGTCAAAGTCCGGAATCAGTCAGTAAACATTGGTTGTAGTGTTATCCAATTGTGTCAAAGTCTGGAATCAGTCAGTAAACGTAGTGTTATCCAGTTGTGTGCAGTGATATTTTCAAATGCATGCTTGGTGCCACCCCTCAAGTTGGCCCATTTTCATTACTCATAGCTAGACCCTAAAATAGACCCTAAATCTTGAGTCTGGATTTCCAGGCTATGCAAAAAGAGAGTGCTGTTGCAGGTGTTGACAACACACACACACACACACACACACACACACACACACACACACACACACACAGGGAGAGATGAGGCTGTGAAAATCGATTTCTCATTCTGAGGTCAGTAACACAACCCTGTCACAGTGATTGGGGTCACACAACTGGACAATGGGCTCTGACTCATAGTCCTCAGAGGCTTTAGAGGCATCACAACACATATACACACACACACACACACACACTGTGCTCCGACATAAATCAGCTGGTTTTAGAAAAAATCTCGCACTTCTACCTTCACCTAGAGCCTATTTGTTTTGCAACAATCCACAGCTCCCGGTTCTTCTGGTCCAATCAGAGCAGGGCTGTGTGAGATCTGACTGTCAATCACAGTCTGGTGCAGTCTGGTGCGCACTGACGAGCACAAACTCGATGAGAGGGTGACTGGTGGTAGTGAGGGAGGGGCATGAGAGTTGTAAACATTCAAAATGTTGGCTAAGTCCCCTCAATCTGTCAGACTTCATGCTTTATAGAGTGAACTGATTCACTGAGGCTAAAAAGGGAGACATGGAGAGGCTTGGTAAGTATTATAAGAACCATTTTGAGAGCTGTGATGGCAAGTAAAGATGTTTACATTGATTGTTAAAAAATGGTATGAATAATTTTGGACATGGCATTTTTCATTAAAATGGCAACAATTTATTTTGATTTCATGTTTCTACCACATTGTTTTACAACCTTTTGGCATGTGGCAGTGTCATTTTCAGTCAGAGCAAACATATTGGTCAAGAGAAAATCCACATTAAATCAATATTTGCCAGAGGTATAAATAATTTTGTTCTTAACTGTATGTGTATCATAAAGAGCAGAGAAAGCCAAACTCCACTCTAAAGAGAATTTCATTTGAACTGGAAAACTAGGAACAGAGAGGAATAGTTGGATCTGTGTTGAGCAGATCGATACTGACCAGAAGGGATGCTGGATTGTAATCTGTTTTATTTCTGACATTAAATAATGTTTCTGGAGTGACTCATCCACTCCAACAGAAATCAACCCAAATGAGGTTTCTGCTGAACGTGAGGAGCAGATGCTGTTCAGAGGGAGAGAAGCAGGATGCTATTACAAAACAGGAAATGATGAAGGACAGTCAGAGGCGCATCAACAGGATAGCAGCAGTTACAGACTGAGAATGATTGACTGTGCAGACTGTGAGAATGATTGACTGTATTGAATTCTCATTACTGCTGAAGACACTCTACAGCTCAATACGTGCACTTTAAACTGCTAGAAGAAACAGTACTGTGTGTGTGTGTGTGTGAGTGAGTGTGTGTGTGCGCACACACGTGCCTTTGTAGCTGTGGGATAATCAGTTCAGCTTTGAAGTTTGTGATGGGTAGAAATCATGACAGATGTCTTTCCAAAAGTAAACTGGTGCAGATCCATCTGAAAAAAAAAGCTTCTATAACAGTCCACTTAATTATCCAAATATGTTGCTATGGGACTGTAATTATCCAAATATGTTGCTATGGGACTGTTTGGGAATCTATTAGTTTATTTGACTCTCCATTCCGTTTCAAGACCATCTGTTTACCGCACCTATCAACAACATGGCAAACAAAGATTTAGACCGTTAAAAATAATGAAAGTCACACAAACAAACAGGCTTATATTCACACACACACACAGACAAATACACATACACACACACACACATGCACACACACTCCAGAAGGAGCGATAAACAGATTCTTTCTTTCCTCCAGAAGGAGTGATGAACAGATTCTTTCTTTTCTCGTTCTGTTATTCCACTGCTCTCCGGTAACCTTGGAGTCTGAGCGCCACACTCAATCTGCTTCTCTTTCTCTTCAACACAAAGCACAGGGAAATTGGACTTTGACTCAATACAAAGAAACACGTCATTCTGTCCTTCCCAAACATACACACCCATAAACACCGAAGCACACGCACACACACTCACGTACCACACACACACAATGGGCAGTTGTGAAAACCGTTTTGCAGCAGACAATGTAGTAGCTTTGCAGCCACAAGGACACAGGTAATCATCAGTCATACGAGATGGCACTGTCCAGTTTTGAGGCCTTCGGACAAAGCTTCTGTCCACCTCAGGGTAAGTGTGTGTGAGTGAGGCAAAAGCAGACAGATGGTATGATTGTGTGTGTGTGTGTGTGAAGTTGTTTTGTATTTACCTGAAAGTCCGATTGGGATGCATTCATTGGCCCCATGATGTCTGCTGCTGTCTACAATTCACCGTGATCCAACAACACACTCTGCTTTATATATTTATTAATTCACTCTGCTTTATATATTTATTAATTCACGTGATCCAACAGCACACTCTGCTTTAAATATTTATTAATTCACGTGATCCAACAGCACACTCTGCTTTATATATTTATTAATTCACTCTGCTTTATATATTTAATAATTCACGTGATCCAACAGCACACTCTGCTTTATATATTTATTAATTCACCGTGATCCAACAACACACTCTGCTTTATATATTTATTAATTCACTCTGCTTTATATATTTATTAATTCACATGATCCAACAGCACACTCTGCTTTATATATTTATTCATTTACCGTGATCCAACAGCACACTCTGCTTTATATATTTATTAATTCACTCTGCTTTATATATTTATTAATTCACATGATCCAACAGCACACTCTGCTTTATATATTTATTCATTTACCGTGATCCAACAGCACACTCTGCTTTATATATTTATTCATTTTATTCACATTTATTTTCCTTTCAGAAATGTCTCACTAAAATTGCTTGAGTGTGAAACGATAAACTGAACAGGCTCGTAGCAATACAGGGACACCTCTCCCTGTGTGAACGTGTGAGAACAAGGCAGAGAGTAATTAGCCCACATCAGCCTCCTGCTGCAGGGAGAGCTTGTAGCTGGGTGCTGGGCAGTGCTAAGGTCATGGCCAGGTCAGGAGGTCAGATTGGGCTGTGTCCTCAAGAATTGATTACGGCAGTGTGTGTGTGTGTGAGGGAGTTTGTGTTTGTGTGTGTGAGTGAATGTGTGTATGATAGGGTTTTGTGCTCATGACGTGACATATCAGGGCATTGTGTGTGTGTGTGTGTGTGTGTGTGTATGATAGGGTCCTGTCCTCATGACATGACCTATCAGGGCAGTGTGTGTGTGTGACAGACCACCTCATGAGAACACGACCCTGTCAGTGCATTAAGTGTAAAACATGTAAGTTGTTAAGAACACCTGCTGGTATTGGCCATGCAATGGAAAAAAGTGGTTGCCAGTGACTGTGTGTGTGTGTGTGTGTGTGTGTGTGTGTGTGTGTGTGTGTGTGTGTGTGTGTGTGCTTGTGTGTGATGCATTGCCTCCTGCCATCTCTCTGACACTAAGCCTAGTAAATGTTTACACTTGCGTCCCAATGGCCCTGCCTCCTCTTCTCTCAATTTATCTCTGTATCCCCCTCTCTCCATCTCTCTCTCTTTCTTTCTCTATCTCTCGATATATATCCCTCTCTCCTCCTCCCTATCGTTCTGAAATGAGCCCATTAGTG
>NC_055957.1:6944714-6947214 GCF_018492685.1 Alosa sapidissima | reverse complement strand
GGGGGGGTGGTCTGTGTGTTTTGTATCCCATGTGGTATTGTCTTTGTTTAGGTCAAGTCTGAGGCCTGTGTGGGCCTCTAAGTAATTAGTTAAAGAATATATGACCTACCTACTGTACCATGACCTGATTACACAAAACTGAGCACCAATCATACACACACACACACACACACACTCAAATTCATGAGTCACAAACATTCATACCACCATTTCATCATCCTATAGCCCTATAGTCTTCATTTCATCATCCTATAGCCCTATAGTCTTCATTTCACCATCCTATAGCCCTATAGTCTTCATTTCATCATCCTATAGCCCTATAGCCATCCTCATTTCACCATCCTATAGCCCTATAGTCTTCATTTCATCATCCTATAGCGTCTTCATTTCACCATCCTATAGCCCTATAGCATCTACATTTCACCATTCTATAGTCATATAGCATCTACATTTCACCATCCTATAGTCCTATAGTCATATAGCGTCTTCATTTCATCATCCTATAGTCCTATAGTCATATAGCGTCTTCATTTCACCATCCTATAGTCATATAGCGTCTTCGGGGCAGCCGTGGCCTACTGGTTAGCGCCTCAGACTTGTAACCGGAGGGTTGTCGGTTTGAACCCCGACCAGTAGGAACGGCTGAAGTGCCCTTGAGCAAGGCACCTAACCCCTCACTGCTCCCCGAGCGCCGCCGTTGTAGCAGGCAGCTCACTGCGCCGGGATTAGTGTGTGCTTCACCTCACTGTATGTTCACTGTGTGCTAAGTGTGTTTCACTAATTCACGGATTGGGATAAATGCAGAGACCAAATTTCCCTCACGGGATCAAAAGAGTATATATACTATATACTTATATACATTTCACCATCCTATAGTCATATAGTCCTATAGCCGTCTACATTTCACCATCTTAATGTAACCCTTCCAGCCATGCTTCCATCCATCCAACTGTTGTGCAGTACAATGGCTCTAATAATAGGCAGGGGTGTGATTGGCAAAGGTAAAAAAAAGAAAATACTTCATACTTAGTCTAATACTTCAGTGTACTATAGTGTTGGCTACCGTATATATATCTACAGCACCTACACTTCATAAAATTCATGAGGCAAATCCTATGCAAGGGTGGCACTAGAAGAGGGCCTTAAAGAAAATATATTTGGGGCAAATACTAGGGGGGTCCGGGGGCATGCTCCCCCAGAAGAAAATTTTGAAAAATAACCCTTTAAATGATGACATCTGATGACTTTTATGGGAAGTATTGATAAAATGAGATACTTTCAAACATTATAGCATATTACAATACAGCCTATAAGGCCTAAAGAAAACTATTTACAATAGAGCAAAGTAGATGTAGCATATAGACCTACACAAGACTAAACCAAATATGGCTGAAATATGCCATCATGATCATTTTGCCAACAGTGACGCAGAACCATGGATTTTTTCCATTTATAACATGTTTTGTTTATAACTTAAACCAACATTGAGTTAAAATGTTGACTAAATTATTTACTATACTCCTACTTGATGATAATATATAGCCTGCCCCCTAATAGTCCTCTGGGCCTACGTACAAAATAGTGAATCAGAATAGTGATAGGCCTACTGATATTTTGATGCTGATTGAAGAGGTTGCAACTTGAAGGTTGTTGATATTTCAGTTCCAAATGTTACCTTTTCTCTCTCTCTCTCTCTCTTTGGACCGCGAGTGCCGGCTGGCTCGTTATTAACTCCACTTGCCAGCAGCTCGCGAGGTAATCGTCCAACACAGGTTTTCCTTCTGACTCCTATTGGTGATGAAACGAAGGAGGTTTGATGTCTCAGTATGCAGTTTTAATGAGACACTTTCCATGCAACTTGGAGACTTTTACAAACAGTTCTCCCGCATTTCACTAACATCACACACACTTCTCTAACTTTCATACAACACATTGTTTCTCCTCCACTTCCTATTTACGTTCACGCACGTACCCACTTCCCATGAGCCCCCACTTTCTAAGTCACAAACCTACCCCCCCTTATTCTAATAACACAAAGATAATCAAATTACATCGATTCCTCTCCTCCCAAAGTAACACTGTAGGTCCTACACCTCCCCTCCTAAAATAAATGGTAGGCTCTGTTTTAAGCTACTGCACCAGGATTGTGTAGGCTAAGCGGCTACAACACTAGTTTTACAAGCGCACACACTAAATGTAGAGCTAGGGTTAAAATGCGGACTGCGCCTTTAAATTGGCGACTTTTTATCTATCAGCACAATGCTACAGTAGGCTATTTCCACTAAATATTCAGCTCAATATTATGTGCAAGACGTTTACTAAGTCTGCTAAAGCTTTGATCTCGCACCGTCACCATAACGTTACGTTTTCTCATGGTGAGATGGCATCCTGAAATATGTTTTAGACAAGGGGCTCAAGGTTCACGGAGGAAACGGCTGGACAAACGCGAAATGACAAGGTGTTAACTAAACAATGTAGTAGGCCTAAGGTAGACAGGCTT